>NW_028145555.1:367500-572500 GCF_977016875.1 Pavona decussata | reverse complement strand
CTGGAACCTCTAAGGCGGAGGAGAGCCGAGCGGAGGATAGTAAAGGATACTTTTGCTCTTAGCCAAGGCACGGTGCTGGCGTAGTTCTCTGCCTTCTTAATAATAATAATAATAATAATAATAATAATAATAATAATAATAATAATAATAATAATGATAATAATGACCATAGCTAAGGTTAAGACTTACTAATACCTGACTGTTTGTCTACTTACCTATTATGTCACAAAACGAAGTGCCAGCGGGACAACCTGCCGATAAAATTATCAAAATTAAATGCTTGCTTCATCTCAGGCCTGCTGTGAAGGTTAAAGAACACTAATTATTATATTTTTATAGGGAGAAAGTATATTATGTAGGTATTTGTTGTGCTTTTCTTTACTAAGCGAAGTGATTGGTTTGAAAAACTCAGACCACACTGCCAACCAATAAGAAGTAATTTCGCTCTTTGTATCCTTTGTGATTGATCAGAGTAACAACTTTTTTGGTTTTAGTTTTACGACTCTCAACTGAAAGCCACTCTATTTTATCTAATATATGTTAGACTCAATTTAAGTGACAAATAAAATAAAAACATCATGGGACTGCCTTTTAGTTCTCTTAACTTGGGCTCAGGACTGTAAAACCTTTGGACTTCTTCTCCAGACCTCAATACTCCACTCTTAATCTATTAAGAAGATATTTTTTCTCTACTTACACTGATAAGCAGAGCTCGTAAAACTGCAAGTACTCGACATCACTGTAAAAATTAAAATTGCAACACTTTAATAACATTATTACCATGTTGTAACAAACTCTTAAATCACATATAGAACGCGTTCCAGACTAAATTGTGGCATTACATTTTTGAAAAATTCAGAACAATTACTCAGATTTAAGAAAAAAAATCGCTTTTCTCCACGAGTAAAACTGCAATATCAGTCGGAGTCATAAAATTGAATCAAGGAATCTCAGAAAATTAAACAGAAAACGGTAAGAATTTAGCAAAAAAGTACATGTAAATTTTGCGCGGAATTTGAAAATTGCTCCTTTATACAAGAGAGAATTTTCTTTATTAACTCGGAATCTTAAAATCGTGCTAAAATTGAGAGGAAGGAATTCTTATTTTACTCGGAAGTCCAAATTTTCTTAGCACAAATCAATGGTCTCACTTAATCTCAAGATTTTCCTGAGTATTTGAACTCCCAAACGATGCAGAGTTTTGCAAATTTTAAAACCCCTTAAATCATTCACGTTTCCGGATTTCGGAGCCCCTAACAATCCACAGACGTTTCCGAATTTCGGAGCCCCTAATAAACCACATATATTTTCGAATTTCGGAGCCACCAACAACCCGCAGACGTTTCCGAATTTCTAACCCCTAACAAACCACAGAGGTTTCCGAATTTCGGGGCCTCCAACAACCCACAGACGTTTCCGAATTTCGGAGTCCCTAAAAACGCACAGACACTTCCCAATTTCAGAGCCCCTGACAGCCCACAGACGTTTCCGAATTTCGGAACCCCTAACCACCCACAGACGTCTCTGAATTTTGGAGCCCCTTAAAACCCACAGACGTTTCCGAATTTCGGAGCCCCCAACAACCCATAAACGTTTCCGAATTTCGGAACCCCCAACAACCCACAGACGTTTCCGAATTTCGGAGCCCCTAGCAGCCCACATACGATTCCCAATCTCGGAGCCCCCAACAAACCACAGACGTTTCCGAATTTAGACAAATTCGGTGCAAGACTATTATTGCGCACTAAAAAGGTTTATCACTCCGAGAGAAAATAGCAAAATAGACGGTAAAGAAATTGGTCTTCCGTCAAGACTAGGGGAAGCAAGACATTAAATTTACCGTTTCCGTCAACATATGTAAATTTATTGACTGTTCTTCTTTCTGCTAGAGATACAAAATCTGATCCTGACAGCGCTTAGTTGTTTAGCTTTGTTTTATTATTTTTAACTTTTTTTGTAATCCTAGTTAGGTAGATAGATAGTAAGTTGATATTGATAACTAAGTAGCTGATGGAAAAACCATGTATAAATAAAGTTATCCTATCCTATCCTATCCTTAAAGGACTCAGAATTTCTGACCACCCCCTCCCCCCCATCACTTAAAACTGAACAAAACCGGCTATTTTAATTACACTAAATTGTATGGGACTCAGAATTTCTGATCCCCCCGTCTCTTAAAACTGAGCAAAACCGGCTATTTACACCAGATTCTAAAGGACTTAGAATTTCTGATCCCCCAATCACTTTGAGCAAAACCGGTTATTTACACCTAAGGGACTCAGAATTTCTGATCACCGATCACTTCAAAATAAACAAAACCGGCTATTTTACATCAAATTCTATCGGACTGAGAATTTCTGATCCCATATCACTTTGAACTGAACAAAACCGGCTATTTACACCGAATTCTAAGGGAATCAGTATAATCAATAATAATCAATAATAATCAATTGATTGGTATTGGAAATCAATAGAAATTGAAGCCCAAAAGTTGAGTGAGTTTCGATTTTCATTGATTATGATCGATTTGCATTGATTAGTATTGATTATCATTGATTATTCAAGTCTCTATGTGAAGATGGCCAAGCTGCCCCCGATCAATGGTCACTTTGAACGCATTTCCACGTTCTACTCTCTTCTTCGATGCCAAAAAGGTTTCTCCAACATTCACCTCAAATGTATATTCGTGGTAGCCTTTAACAACGCAGAATATGGACAGTTCCGTGAGACCTTGGTTCGACATTATGTGCAGACGTTTTATCCAACTCAAGTGTTGTGCAATCGGATTACCACAGGGTGCTAAATTCCGTCGTATATGTATATAAGACGCTTGACGTGCATACGTCGTTAGATCAACCAAAGGTCAGGTTTTACTCAGATACCGTTGCATAACCAATTATTGATTATCTATAAAAATCAATAAAAATCAATAAAATTAAGACGTGTCGGTGAGTGAATTTCGATTTCTATTGATTGGTTGAACCAATCAATATCAATCAATTAATTGTTATTGATTATTATTAATTATATTGATTGCAATCAATGATTTTTTTTAATTTTTGTTTTGTAATATAGCTTTATTTCAATACTACACATAACACATTCATCTCATAATACACTATCCTTATTACACTTTTTGAAGTACAAAACTAATTAACCCCCCCCCCCCCTGCACTCCTTTTTCAAAATAAATAAATAAATAAATAAGTAAATAAATAAATAAATAAATAAAAAAGAGTTGTTACGACAATTCAAAAATCGCCCACTTTTCTCTTAAAAATTCCATATTGTTACTAGTACGGGCAATATAGAGTTCAGTTTCATATTTCAATTGAACTTTAAATTCAAACGCCATAACATTTGGTAAGGTTTGATTCCTTCTGCAATCCCATAAGTAAAGTTTTGCAATAATAAGGAGATAATTAAGCAAGGGGCATGAACTTGGTATGATACCTGTAATTGTATATCCCTTTCAGTGAGACAAATTCTCTTTTTCGTAATAGAAAACCAATACTGTTCAAATTCATTCCAGAAAGTTTTCGAGTATGGGCAACTGTACAAAAGATGATGCAATGTCTCTAAATCTGATTGGCAAAAGGTGCATTTATCACAAATACTGAAGCCAATTTTATAAAGTATAGTATTAGTATAATGGATGGAATTAAGTATCTTGTATTGGAAGGCCTTAACATAAGGCTCAAGTGCGACTTTATGTGGAAGCATAAACACCTTTTGCATAGAATCAATGGAGAAATAAAAATTCACCTTGTAACTTTTTAAAGGCACTAGGAAATTGTGCCTTTCTATTAATTAACAATGAATAATAACGTTTTGATTTCTTCTTTGTGATATCAAAAACATTGCCATTAATTACACATGATGGTGAAGATATTAATGACATCATATTATTTTTTAACTCGCGGGGAACAGCATGACGAAGGCCTCTATTTTTGATAATATTGAAAGATTCAGTGCTGTTTAAATTAAACAACAAATCACTCGTCAGAACTACGCCAGAATCAAAGAAATTTTTGTAGAAGATTGGAGAACTGTTAATACGAATTTTTTTATTGTTCCATATAATGTTACACCAGTCTTTAGTTGACGCAAAGTTTTCACGAAACTCTGACCACCAGGTTAAAATTTCGGAATAAAAAAGAGAATTGATGGTGTAATCTTTGATGTCGAAGTTCCAGTTGAAAAAAAAAAAATCCTCCTAAACTAACCAAAAGATGTCGTAAATAATTTTTTCATGTTCCCTCATTCTCGCTAAATATTCTTTTTAACCAGGCCAGACGCAAGGATTTAATCATACATTCCAGGTCTATCATTCTTAAGCCACCCTTCTCAAACTCATTTATTGTTGACAATCTAGTAACCTTGTCTGTACCATTCCATAAAAATTTATACAGTAATCGATTCAGTTCAACGATCACGTTATTTGCGGTTGGCATTAACGAAGTTAAATAGACAAACTTAGGGATCACCAAACTTTTAATTATTGTAACTTTACCATAAATAGATAACCCTCTAGAGGACCAGACATTAAGTAGCTTCTTTATCTTGTCTAAATTTTCTATGGAATTCTTTTCAAGCAGTAACTTTTGATCATAAGTATAGAAGACCCCAATGGCCGTTATTGGTTAGGCTCGATTTCCCCCGCTCCCTCGGGTCCGGCTTGAGCCTACTATTGGTTCGCTTGGCCATTTGATACCAAGTGGTTTTGCTTTATTATTCTTGCAGGATCCAATCCACATACTTTTAGTTTTAGTAAAATTTATTGTTAGGCCGGATGCTTTCTTAAACATTTCCAGTAAATCGAAAAGTGCTTGAGCTGAGCTAGCATCTTCAAGAACTGCAGTCATATCGTTGGCATATTGAAGCAATTTGGTCTCTTCTCCTCCTACAGAGATACCTTTTATTTTCGCATCCTGACGAACAGCAATTGCCAGAGCTTCTGTTGCCAAAACAAGAAAATTATGGGGAAAGCGGGTCCCCCTGTCTAACACCGTGTTCTAGAAGAAAATAATCGGATGTGGTGCCATTATTTATTACACAGCTTTGGGCATTTTTGTAAAATGTTTTAATTCATCGAATAAAATCCGGGCCAAAGTTAAAGGCCTCAAGGCAACCTAACATGAAATCCCATTCAACACTGTCAAACGCGTTTTGAAAATCTAAAAAGATCATTATACCAGGAACATTCTCTGTGTCAGTAAATTGCATTATGTCAAAAATAGATCTTATTGTTTCACCAATGTAACGGTCTTTAACGTATCCAGTTTGATGATAATGAATAATACCAGGTAAAACATTTTTTATTCAGGAAGCTATGAGTTTGGACATAATTGTTGCGTCCACATTAACCAAAGAAATAGGTCGCCAATTTTCTATGAAAGTACGATCTTTTCCTTTTTTCTCAATCAGAGTAATCTCAGCGCGCTTTTGAGAACAAGACATTTCTCCTTTCTCAAAACACTCGTTTACACACTAATTACAGGCCAAATCTTTTTATAAAATTCAATGGGGTTTCCGTCATTCCCAGGGGCTTTGTTAATGGAGAACGTTTCAAGAATCAACTCGCATTCTTCCAAAAGAATTTTTCGTTCACAAGCTTGCTTCTGCTCTTCTGTTAATATAGGAATATTTAAATCATTTAGAAACAACTTGACAGCATTATTATTCACATTCCTGTCATTACCTGATGAGTACAAATCTTGATAGAACTGTTTTTGTTCAGACAGTATAATAAAGGATCTGTCGTTATAGATTCAATAATATCGCCGGGTTTAAACTGAACAAAACCTGCTATTTTACACCAAATTCTAAGGGACTCGGAATTTCTGATCCCCCCATCATTTAAAACTGAATAAAACCGGCTATTTACACCAAATTCTAAGGGGCTCAGAATTCCTGATCCCCCCATCGCTTAAAACTGAACAAAGTCGGCTATTTACACCAACTTATGAGGGACTCAGAATTTCTGATCCCCATGAGCAAAACCGGCTATTTGTACCAGATTCTGACAACGTGTACTTATTTTCTCTGACCTGTCAAAAGCTACTTTAAACTCTCTACATTGCTAAGTTGAAACCTCTTCCGTTCACACTTGTCTTTCACGGATGTATTTCAATTCCCTTCATTTCTGAAGAAAAAGAAATATAACGTGTTAAAAGCTTTATACCACAGTGAAGTGTAGCATGGACGAGGACAAATTCTCAAGTCTAGTAACAGGAATAACAAACACAAAACTGCTAAGTATTCAGCGGTAAATATCTATTTCAACCTGGGATTTCATTCAAGCCTTTTGAGTCTGTTTGAAGCTATTTTAGTATGAGAAACACAACTGGATATTCTTTCCAACTTGAAAAACAAAATGTACATACGAAAGGAAGCATAGCCATATTTTGTCCGCCCAAGCTCTCGTCACCAGAGAGCGTGCAATAATCAACTACCAGGGGACGATGATTTTTGAGTGCAATAGGCAGCCGTTGAGATTTAAACGCGTTATTCTTAAGACTTTGTATGGGAAATAAACTACTGTCGATTCTGAAGCTTAAATAACGCTAAATTTAGCTCTCATTCAATAAAATGAATTAAACTGACTCACCTCCGGTTTATTCTTGCGCGTTTGGGGATTATTTTGTCGGGCATTCTTTGAAATCACTGTCATTCCCGGCTTCATAGGACTGTGCTCGCAACGGACTAGAATCTTGAACTCTGCTATCGACTATCGTGGACTTATGTCAACGTACACGACGTCTCCATGCTTGTACCCAAATCTGCCCGTCTAACTTCAAATAATCGATGTCTTTCGCTTTCGCTTTTTCACTAAATTCCACGCTATTGAAATACTTGCCATCTCAAAACGTAACCGCCACGCTACAAAAGTAAACGAACGACCTTTGTAACAGCAACGATCTCACTGCAAAGATGTAACGTGAACGACGAGTTCTTTGAATCAGTTCATGAGTCACGCAAGGTTCTGTAACATTTTGTTTTCCCTCTTACTTTCATTTAGAAGGATCATAGCTGTGTAAAACCGGAGAAGAGAACTAGACCTAGCAGAGTGAAATAACTGTTGAAATTCGGAAAACATGTTGAGTTTACTTTATTAGATAGAAGTGATCTTTTTCCCTCTGATAAGTGCTGAGGGGTCCAAAATTCGGAAAACTTGTCAAGGTAAATAGTAATGATCGTTTTCCCCAGAAAAGTGTTGAGGGGATCCAAAATTAGGAAAACCTCTAACCTTTATCGCGACTAAGTGTTGAGGGGTTTCCGAAATTCGGAACACCTCTCAAGCTAACAGTAATGATCGTTTTTCCTAGGATAAGTGTTGAGGGAGACCGAAATTTGGAACACCTCTCAAGTTAATAGTAATGATCGTTTTTCCTCGGATACGTGTAGAGGGGGTCCGAAATTCGGAACACCTCTCAAGCTAACAGTAATGATCGTTTTTCTTCGGATAAGTGTGGAGGGGGTCCGGCATTCAGAACACTTCTCAAGTTACATAGTAATGATTGTCTTTCCTCTGATAAGTTTAGAGGGGGTCCGAAATTCGGATAACCTCTCAAGTTAGATAGCAATAATTTTTTTCCCACGGAGAAGTGTAGAGAGGGTCCGAAATTCAAAAAAACCTCTCAAGTTAGATAGTAGTGATTTGTTTTCCTAGACTAAGTGTTGACGGGGTCCGAAATTAGGAATTTCTTATTTGAAACAGTAAACTGTATTCTTGTCATTAGGCTTGCTCGAAATGGAATAAAATAGTGTGATTTTGACGGAATTGTCATATTTTAAATCGTGCCTCTTATGAACTTGATGGAAACCAAATTTTCCTCCGATGAAATGCCCTTCTTCGCACGGATTGGCAAAAGTCTTCAGTGCTTTGTGGTTATCTTCCACCGAATTTTTCTAAAATGTAATGCCACAAATTGGTTTGGAACGCGTTATAGATAAAACCAAGAATTTCTCTTATGAACTTTAGTATCTCTTTCTTGAATTCTTAACCATATATTTTTGTGTACTTACACGATTTCATGCAGTCTTTATAGTTCGTTTTATAATGGCAGCCTGCAAATCAAAATATACTTATTATCAAAATACTCTTAATTACTTATTACCTCTATTTTAATTTATCTCTTATCTGCTCTCTTTTTTACTAACCCTGGCCCATTTCAGTCTTTTGAATTAAAATTGTAATACGGGATTTAAACATCATTACCACTAAAATTGTCGTCATCGCTGTTATTTTCATTTTAACATATTAAGGGCAAAAAATACTAAATGCTGATTGGTCAATACAGAAGACAAATTCAGTCGCACACAATTATTTATTCTTAATAGGACCAAAACTATCATTAGTGTTGTTGTAATTATTGATCGTGTTAGTGTTAGTGTTATTGTTATTGTAAAGGGATGCAACATGTTTGATGTTACATTTGTACTCAAGGTTCTCAGACCAAAAACTGCCACACAGAGTCCTTAGAAAACAACTCTGCGTTATACCGGTTTGCCCCCTCCCCCCCCCCAAAAAAAAAAAAAAAATGGTGCGAGACCGATCGACCTCAGTAACGGACCATCTTCTCGCTTTTCCTTGTCTTACACCTTTGCCCGTTCGCTTTCCTTTCGAAAAAAATCGCTTGTATTTGAGCTCTGAGAGAGATTGATAGATTCAAACTTTGTTACTTTTCCATCTGTAGCTTGAACTCTCGCCAGCCAATGAACGAAGAAAATTATAATAAACCATCGCCATGGAGAAAAGATAAGCGCAAAGACAGCTTAGTGAGCATGTACGCATTAAATAATGTTGAACACATGCAAAATTTTTGTTCATAGCTGAGAATTAAAGAATATTAAACGATGTTGAAGACGATGTTTGATGAAAAACAAACTTCCTTCAGCGTCATCCTACCTCATGCAATATCGTGCAAGATGGTGGCCAAACGAGTGCAACATGTTTCATTTAACAATGTTGAACAACGTTGCGTCAACATGTTGCATCCGTTTGGCCGGCCCTTAAGTGTTAATGTTACTTTTCGTTTTACTGTTAATGTTACCGGTAGTGTTACTATTAGTGGTAGTGTTACTATAAGTGTTAGGGATACTATTAGTGTTAATATTAGAACTATCATTACTCTAACTGTAACTGTTACTGTGAAGGCTGGTCTGCACGTTCAACGCAAGCATAAGAATAAATACAAGCACAAGAAAAGGAAATCGTTCTTTTTCTTGTCCTTGTGCTTATATTTGCGTCGTTGCGTCGCCTGTCTAAACCGGGATAACGCCAGTATAAGCACAAGAAAACAGAAAAGTACTCACAACTAGTCATCGGAAGTGTGTTCTGTTTTCAAGATGGTGGCATGCACCTCCGCCATCTTGAATAACTGCGCCTGCGTATCATTACGAAATCGTGCCTATTGAAACATGTCGCTCGTAAAGTGCAAATGAGCTTTATTTTGGACGTCAATCACAGCAGTCTTTTGTGCATGGTATTGTTAAAGTGACAATTCGTGGAACGCATCTATTCATTGAAACATAATAGAAAAATAACGCAGAACAAAATAACAAAAGCCGAAGTTTATCAGCAGAAGTTGCGTGACTAAACTAAAATAAATAAAAAATTGCCCTGCGTTATCAAGGAAGTGATGATTTTTAGGCTATTCGATGGTAAACGACAGTTCCCAATAAGAATGGGCATTATGTATGCTATTATTTCGATAAAAAAGGTGAAAAACAGATAATCACAGATTCCAGTAAATTGAAAGTAATTTACATATCAAGCGGCACGGCAGAAACACAAGCAAATGTAATTTTCAACCAACAGAGCGTGTTTTTAGGGATATATACTGCAATTCAAAGGGAAAATTTTGAATGAAATGATCCTAAATTAACTACATTCGATGTTAAAACTTTCAAAGGGCGCTGCTACCGTTTCCTTACGTAAACTCCTTCTTCTTGTGCAAACAAATAAATGAACACTATTGAGGATTCACGCTGCGAGACAAAGGAAACCGCCAGCAGCGGCACGCCTTGTAATGCTCGCAAAGCATCATGGTACCCCAATTTTCTCGGGCGACGTGTTTTAATGGGTGCGATTTTGTAATGTTCAGCTTTCACTTATGCTTATCACACGTGTAGGCAACCTTGTGCTTATGCTTGTACTAATGTTTATCCCTGCTTCGCACGTTTTAACCATCCTTTACCGTTTCTGTTACTGTTACTGTTATTGTTAGTGTTACTGTTACTGCCATCGTTATTGTATAAACTAAATTCGATTTTGAGACGGAAATACGACTTTATATTGACGGCTAGTTGGGAGAAAATTTCTTTCGTATTGGGCGGAGTCGCGAAGCGACGGAGCCCAATACGGAATATATTTTATCCCAACGCCGTCAATATAAAGTCGTATTGCCGTCTCAAAATCGAATTTAGTTTTTTATCGCGATACTGACATTTTGTTGGAGAGAGTAAATGGATAAAATACAAATCGTACGCTGATTGAAAGATAAATTCTTACTTCAGTTAACTGTTGCCATGGTAATATCCGTGCGCGGAATTTTTTCTCGGGGCGGGTTATTTGAATTTTTGGCTTTAATTTTTACGTCAAAACATAGAAAATGCAAAAATTTACCGTCCATAAAGCACCTACCATTGATGAAATAGACGAGTTAGTAGGTTAGAACATTTTACAAGCAAATGTTATCGAAAATTTGTTACTGCCGAGACAAAAACAACAACATGAAAACAGTGATGAATAAACCTCACAACGAGAAGCAAGAATAAAAAGAGCAACGATACTAGTACCCAAAAACGAAAACAGAGCATTGTTATCCTAGCTTAGATGCCGTGGAGATTTAAGAATACTGTAAAAGTAACCGAGCCTGCCGTTCGGCGCTACGACAAGAAGATCAAATTGACAAACCTGAGCCATGAAAGAGAACGCAGCAGCGCTCTTGGAGCATTTTTTTCTAGAGATAAGAGACATCCGAAAAGAAACAGATTCTTTTGCTTTGAAAATGCTATCATTTATTGGAATTTAAGCTCTTTGTTATTTACCGTGGCCGCTTTCACACTCGAGAAAGTCTTTTAAGTAAATTTCTCTTCATCGAATTTATAATCACTCTTTTTCGCTTACCTTCAAAGAAAAAAAGTTGTACCCGCTGTACCATGGTACATGTTCACCACAAAAAAAATATTATAAGTGGTCCTTGAACAGTGTCAGAAGCTTTGTAAACTCAAATGAAAAGAAATAAACAACACCATCCAACGTCGCATGTTCATTTACAGAAGTAAAATTTTGATCTGTGCGCGCCAAACCTATTTAAGTGCCGTGCTGTCATGCTTACATGACAGTTTTTGAGCCAATCAGAAACCGTCATTTTGAGACGACAATACCACTTTTTATTGACGTCTCAGCGCAATGGGAAGATCCCTCAGGATCGCAATAATTGCTAATGTTACTGATACTTTTAGTTTTAATATCACTGTTACTATTAATGTCTGTTGTTGTTAGTGTTGCTGTTACTGTTACTGTTAGTGTTAATGAGCATTTATTAATTTTGAAATTCAAAATTATGTAAAACTGTGCGGTTGTTTCATTTTATTCGTTGTATTTCTTTTTAATATTGACTAAAAACAATATATCAATTTTGATAATGTCCATTGTGTCGATAAAATAGTGTTTTGCGGCATGAATGTACCATAGAAATTTTTTTCCTTTTATTTTTTTTTTGCATTGATAGTGAGTGTGTCCTATGTGAGTATATAGATAATTAGAAAATTATAGAAATTATAGAAATTTTTTTCCTTTTATTTTTTTTTTTGCATTGATAGTGAGTGTGTCCTATGTGAGTATATAGATAAAGAAAAAATAATAATAATACTGGATAGGGGTGTAGTCAGTTTGTTCTTGATTTATGCTGACGTCATTTACCGTAATACCTTTAAAATAATGGGAATGCAGTTAATCATCCCTTTTCTATAGGTGTAAAGAATATTTGTTTTCCCACTTACATTCCTTTCTGCAGGAACTGCCTTCACAGCCTGTGGAGAAAGGTACAAGAGAGTGATATAGAAATAAATTCTCTTATTCTCCTCTCCTCTCCTCTCATCTCATCTCATCTCATCTCATCTCATCTCATCTCATCTCATCTCATCTCATCACATCTTATCTTATCTTATCTTATCTTATCTTATCTTATCTTATCTTATCTTATCTTATCTTATCTTATCTTATCTTATCTTATCTTATCTTATCTTATCTTATCTTAGGGGCGGGGTTCATATCCCATCTCATTATATTATTGTCTCAACTTGTCTCATATTTCAAAACTTCAACTCCTCGTTAAAAGTACTATTTTTATTTACATCTTACCTAATTTTATGTCACCCCATCCTATTTAGTCTTACCTCTTGTTAAGTTTAATATTTTGTTACCTTTATCGAAAAAAATTACATATTGTACATCAGTTATATTACATAACGATTTTGTTAGGTTTGTCTTTATTTATCGTCACTTCATTATTCTGTTCTTCAATTATAAGAAACATTTTTCTTGTCTGCTTACATTTCCTAAGGCAATGTGAAATGCCGCAAGTTTCCTCGCGGGTGAATTTCGCCTGCACTGTGGGAAACAATACGATATCGATTAGTAATACTGCGCTATATTAACAACATTTGTCTTTAAAAACATGTATATTGTACATATTAGAAAGATATTTTTCCACAGGCTTCCACTACATTCAATATGTATGTCGTAACAGCAGATCTTAGCCAGAGCTTTTTGGAGGCATTTTTCAAAGATAATCAATTATTTTTCAAAGATAATCAAGGTTTCCCACTTGGGTTTAAGGTCACACGCGCACTGATTATGCGAGATTTTGTAGTAGGTCGAGCGTGCTAGAGCTGACGCGGGCTCGTGCAAAACAGCGAACGAGTTAACAATACAGCTCAAATACAGCAGTGAAGTACAAAAAGAAAAAAAAAATATATATATATATATATTTCAAATAACACATTCTCTGTAACAGTTTTAAAACTAAAGCATTGCTTTTTGTGTCTTCAAAGATAACTGAGGTTGTAAATTTCCTTTAATTAGTTTTTGGAAGCAATTCCCCATGCATGCCCAAGTAGTGAGCTTGGAGAATTCCTTTACTAAGGCGTTATTATTTTCCGTGAAAAAGTGAACTTTTATTTGGTTCTTAAAACTGGCACATAGGTTTCAAACAGTTTGCTCTAGATTTAAAAAAAATAATAATAAATGAATAAATAAGCCGGCACGTTTTCACGCAGGGGCAAAAAAAAAAAGAATCTGCCTTTGAAACCCCGACATAATATGCTTTAATAAGATTTTCCAGTTTAGGTTCTATCCGTTGTAAAAATTTCAGAAAATTCCACTAAAAAAGTGAAAACAAAATCAAAATCAAAGCTTAAGACAGATTGAAAAACGTCTATGTTTTCATAATTTTAAATGGAGACACAAAGGCACTATTTTACCACCAAGGTTTGGAGGACAAAATTTTGTTCTTGAATATTACATTTTGTGTGATTTCAATGAATTGGTAGAAAGAAGGCAAGAGGAATCTGTCTTTCGATGTGTGACATAGCGCTTGCCACATTACAAGTGAAAAACCCAATGGAGCCACCAGAAGGACCTCAAAGCGGTCTATGTCTGTAAATATCCAGAATCCACCGCCACAGTCGTGAAATTTTGAATTCCTTCATTTTTATGAGACGTTTATGAGTTATTTTTGAAAATAGTATTGAAAGGTCTTTAGATGCTTTAGTTGTTTCGAAATCAAGAAAAGTTCAATAATACGCCATTTTGGTTTTCCGGCAATGTCGAAAGTAAAGTAAAATAATGCATTTTCTTTTCGCTCGTTCAGATTTACACGATAACAACTAGGAATTTTCCATTTTAAATGACCTGTGAAAAAAATTGGAGTTCATGGCAACATCAAATTAAAAAAATAATAATCCATGATATCAAATTGTTCCCAAATACATTCCCAAAAATGTCCTGAAGTTTCTTGTCGTTTGCCCCTCCCCCACCCGTCTAGATTAATTTCCCGTTTTAAAGATTCCAGCTTTTAAAGATTTCCGATTTTAACGTAGCCTACCCTTTAAAATTCCCCCTTCTTTTCCGCTTTTGCTTAAAAATGCGCAGTTACACCTACTTTTTTTTTCGATAGCCCTTGCTGAGATCTCTTTTGTGTGTGTGCATGTATGTATGTGTGTGCATATTCATAAATGGTGAAAAACACCTTTGAATTAGTAGGCATCTTCCTTTAAAAATTAGAGGTTCTAGGACCATCCGGAGATGCACAGAATATATGTGCAGAAGAAAAAGGAGGCACTATCCGTGCATGTGTGCCTGTAGAAAAATGGGAAAGTTTATATTAAATAAAAAAGTATTGCGAAGATTGAATGCACGTTATCTTTATCCAAAAAAAACAAATCGTTTTTCACCGGCTACGTGGGCACGGAGATCCCTGTTGGGTAAAACTGCGCGCTTGAGGTCTTGAGTACAGCCATAGGGCGCAAAATGGACCGAGCTAGTCTAGCGAATACCATTTTTTCCCGCAGCAAAACAAGGACCGAGGTTTTGCATCCAGTCACGCAATAACTCAATCTCAGTTCGCAGGTGAGCTAGAAAATATTCTGCCCACATCCAAAACCTATCGAATTGCATGATCTGAAAAATTCTGCCTGCCTGCACACTGAGAAGAAATAATATATTGTATTTACGATAGTTCTCTTGTTACTTGATATATTAGATTCAGGGTTCCTTTGAATAGCAGCAATTGAGCTAAATTGGCTACCTCGCCAAAATAATGCCAACTTACCTACCTTTGATCTGAAGGCTGCCCATGAGAAAAACGAGTTCACAGTTTAACAGAAAAGAATGACTTCAAGCTATCCACCAAAAACTCTGTTTAAGGATACCCACAAGTAGCTGTTATTGCAACATAGTAAGCATCAAAATGAAAATTAAGGAAAGCCACAGGTTATTTACTAGCCTATGCCTATGCGCTAGTGCGGGTGTTGAATATAGATATAAGGTTGTCCAAAAAGAGCGTGAAAGAGTACGCGACAATGCCGAAACATAGTCTGGGAAATACCCCATCAATTTCAATTAATACTTAGTTCTGAGCTTTAATTGAAATTGATGGGGTATTTCCCAAACTACCTTTCGGCCTTGTCAAGTACGCTTTTACGCTTTTTTGGACAACCTTTGTCGATACAGCTGCATATTACTTTGAGAATTTATAGACTTCTTTGCCTCCGTCGCCACTGCAAACATGGTGAGAAGAACAAAGAACATTGTTGTCTTCAATGCCATCTCTGAATCTACTTAGCAAACAAAAAAGAAAAAAACAAAAAGAGACAAGCAAACAATTAACGATAACTTTTCAATAGTCACCCACTGACAACAAACATTTACTCTAACATAAAATGGCTCTTAGAGCACCGAGACGAAAATCTTTTAGTGATTTGTCCGAGGAAGAAAAAGCTGTAATCAGTTTTAGTGATTTGGCTGAAAAACAAAAGGAAGAACTTGTAAAAAAAGCCATTTTTTCCATAGCGACGAATTCACTCACCACAGACAGTAAAAGAAAAATTCAAGTAAACATCTAATTTGTTCTAACGTCCTTCCAAAAAATATTACGTCAAAAGTAATACCTTATTTTATATTGATAAAATGATCTGATGTAACTGTAGCAGTTACTAACATTTTATATGGTGGTTGTTTGTCAGGTTATAATTGAATCATTTATCGGGCCCGACTTGATTCCCTGTTTAAAACATCATTTTCCCGGCATTAATCCCACCTTGTTTTACTAATCAGGCTGCTACATCTCCGACTAAATGTAAAATAATAAGAATAAAAATTCTTTCCTCTCTCCTCTCAAACCTCCGTCCTACCTAAACTATCTAGTTATGCGCCTGTCTCGCAACCACTTTACTAAACATCTTTTCTCAAGCATTTACACTGTCATATATTGACCTTTTTGATGAATACTAAATTAGAACTGTTGTGTAACATCTTCAGCAAAATAGTGCGACGGCTCGAAAACATCTCAGAAATTAATCGATCACAGCATATTAACACAAACAAAATAATTGAAATACTCGAAATAATGTCGGCTTGGTTTAGATCTTATGACTAAAACGTTACTTTTCTGTACTTACTTTTGATATCCTATTCTTGTTGAGATGGAATGCCACTGTTGTTCAATTTGGTAGGAAAACAACACAACCTGATAATGAAAACATTCTCGTTATGGTCTTCTGATGTCAAACTGATGCTCCAAGCTCCAACGGGCCAAGTGGTCTTCATTGACCACCAAGATGTAACGAAGACGGTTGGGCTAATTGCTCACGGTTACTCTGCTATTGACTTCCGGTGACTTTAGACATTTATAATTGTGTATCAACAAACTAAATTTCAAATTGAAATATTGACAACGTGTGGAATCCACCCCAAGGTCCCATTTTATTCCCATCGTGTGTTTAGTCTTCTGTCCGACGAATTCCTAAAAGATAATAACTATCCCTCCAAGGTCAGGATGGGAAAAACACGCTTAGGGATAAAGGTAATCAAGATAAGATCTTTCAGATATCCAAAGCGTAAAAAGCTTTTTGGCTAAATTTGTTTACAGTTATTCAAAAATTTATGTCAAGGCTAAAGACGAAGAGACCTCTACATTTCCCACTTTCCAAGTATTTTGGAACTAAATGCGCTCTTCATGATCATTCCCCGTTCATCCATAACGTCGACAAAATTGCAGGACTCAAATGATGTCTTAAACTCAATTATCGTTTTACATGCACTCCCGCTAACACTTTCGACTGCATAGGATGATTTTAGTTTTATGCAAGAAGTTATGACATTGTTGGGACGGGAAGGAGAGTAAGCTACCGATTTCGCGAACATATTCAAGGCGTTGAAAAAAAAAAATGACAAAGATGCATCCAAACCAGTCGCTCGACACTTAAACGTACCCAATAATTCTTACCAACAAACGGCAGTCTGCATTTCCTTACATCATGGTAATACTGAAAGCCGCAAAACGTTTACAGCAAAAAATTATCTTCCAAATCGGCACGAAGTTAATCCACACGGAATCAACAAACGCTTTGTTAGAAGGAATAATGAGCTTTATTTGACCAAAAGATCCAAAAATGCTACTAAATTTGAAATGTGCAGTTCACGAGGCTTGACGTTATTTGGATAAGCAATGTTATAATCCAACAATTATATCTCTAGCGCACAATTGGTTTAAACGCGTCATGTGACTGAATACGCCCAAATAAGACCTCGGAAATACCAGAGTGATATTACCCAAGTGGTGTCTCCCAATTCCCAAAAGTTTAAGGTATCAAGTTGGCAAGTAAAATGGATGTTAATATGGGGGAACTGTTCGCTTTTGTGACAGAAGTAGAAATAAACCTGCTGATCGATAAAGTGGTACCAGAAAATGCCAAAAAATCAACTTCATCGCTGTAAACGTTTTTGACGGTAAGCTGTGCGTAAAGGTCTCTTTTAATTTTTAAATTTGGACAAATGTTCAAATACTGGGAGATTTTCGCTTGGTTTGAACAAGTTTCACTCTCTTCAAAATCTGTTGAGTAAAAATGTTACCGAAAACTTATGAAAGACGAAACGTTTTAGCCTAATTTTCATTCTAGAGTACTGAATAATGTGACCATAAGCGATAAAGAAAGAAGCGAAAACCGAAAGAAATTTAAATAAATAGCAAAATAAATGTCAAGTCCGGTATCAAAGAAAATAACAAATTAATACTTCCCGTAGGAAACAAGAAGGGCCATTTAAGAACTTCATAAAAAAAGGAAAAAAGTTATGTCGGCTGCATTTTGGCTGATTTTATTTTAGTTTTTTGTTTTCGGTTAACAACAACATTAACGCCTTTTAAAGACCATATTTGCATAAGCAAGTACAGCATTATCTGTTCGGATAGTTTAACTGAAAAGTTAAGTCGCGAAAATGTTCAGAAAACGGAAAGTTAATTCTCGAATTCACAGACAGTTGTTGGTTGACCGACTTTACTACGCATTTTTAACGATATTTGCTCCTCCTTCAGAGCAAAAGGAATTAGTTTCCCAGTGTTATGAAATGTCAAGATGACGTTGAGCCGAAGAAAACTGTGGATTCTAAAACTCAAAACCACATCCGAATTTCTAAGACGATGATGCATTCCGTACAGATATCCACCAATGGAATGATGAACAGTTGAGTGATTCGGGCTTTTCGCAACAGCATTGCTGATCGTTAAGTTTACCGAGCATTTACATTCTCAAATAATGTGATTTTATGTATTTAGATTAACCTGTTAAGGTTCGTCAAGATCGCCAAAACACCAATGGAAAAAAACAAAATAATTTTAAATCTCTATTGTTAGGCACCGAATTCATTTTCAGAAAACAAGTGCAAGGCCCCAATAACACTAGAATTGAACCACAGTATGTCAACATTTAACCAGTGATTATGACAGTCGAAATAACATAGGCTAAATTAACATGTTATGGCCAAAACATTATCATGTCGTAGTTTACTTTGATATCCTAGTCCTGTTGAAGATTAAAACCTCCATAGCCCTCTTTGCTAGGAAAACAGCTCAATCTGCTTAATAATAAAATTCCGTCAATCGTCTTAAGCTTACCTTCCGTTTATATTTTACGATACAAAGAACTTGGTATCAATGTTATCCTTCTAACTTGCGGAAGACAATGTGATCTTCGGGAACAACCAAGAAATAACGAAGAAGGTTGGACTAAATGCTGACAGGTTACTCTACTATTGGGTGCCGATGACTATAGCGATTTATGATTGGTTGTAGACACAACATAAATTGCAAATTAGAAAGCTGGTAATGCATGAAATCAACGTCCCTCTTTCCATTCCCCTAGCTTCAGTCTTCTAAGCAATGAATTTCTCTTTTTCCTAAGTATTCTTTAATTCCACTGATATGACCAAGTCGTATTCTAGTTCCTATAAAAACGTTTTTTTTTTTTTTATGGGTTAAAAATTTAATTGGTCTCCATCAAGTTTTAGCAGACTTAGGATCCAAAACCTGACTTAAAATACTTAAAAACGATTTCTTAATGTCAAATTTTTGCAGCACGGTCTTGTGTTCTCTTCTCAACTAAAAACGATTTGCATCACGCGCGCACAGGATAGCACTTTCCGTGAAGGGAGCCTAATTAAAGACAACTGTTATCAAGATTATTTATCTTCTAATATTCAAAGCGATAAGAGGACCAAATATTCTTTATACTTTGTTAAGAAACTAATGTCAAGGCTAAATTTTTCCGTGGTAATTCAAAGGATTTTTATTCCTAACATTAACGCTAATCTATAGCGGAGCTCCGCGCGGGGAGCCCCATAGCTAAGAGATTTTCGTAAACCCATGAATGGGAATTGTTTTTTATTTTTGGTTAATGACAACATTAAGGCCTTTGAAAGACCATATTTGCATAAGCTAGTACAGAATGATCTGTTTGGATAGTTTAACTGACAAGCTATGTCGCGAACATCTTTTCGAAATACGAAAGCTTTTCTGTAGAATTCACAGGCAATGGTTGGTTTACTGACCTTAATCCGAATTTTTAACAATATTTGCCCCTCCGTCAAAAAGATAGCAATCTCATGAAATATTGAGATGACGTTGGGCCGAAGAAAACTGTAGATTCTAAACTCAAAACTTCATCCAAATTTCTAAGGCGATGATGCATTCCGAACAGATATCCACCAATAAAATGATGAACAGTTGGGTGGTTCGGGCTTTCCTCAACAGCATTGCTGAACGTAAATTAAAGTTCACCGAGCATTTGCATTTTCAAATAATGTTATTTTAATGTATTTGGAATAACCTGTCAAGGTTGGTCAAGGTCGCCAAAACACCAATGGAAAAAATAAACTAATTTTAAATCTCTATTGTTAAAGTCGGAATTCATTTTTTTAGAAAACAAGCGCAAAGCCCCATTAACAATAGAATTAAACCACAGTATGTCAACATTTAACCAGTAATTATGACAGTCGAAATACCGTAGGCTTACTAAACCGATGTTATGGTCAAAACATTATTATGCTGTACTAATCTTTTTTACCCTAGTTCTGTTCAGAAGTAAGACCACCGTTGCCCACTTTGGTAGAAAAACAGCTCAATATGCTTAATGATAAAGTATAAGTTTACCTTCCGTTAATAATTTGCAATACAAAGTCCTTGGTGTCAATCTTATCCCTCTAACTTCAGAAAGACAATATGACCTTCGAGGAGCATGAGATTAAGGAGAAGGTTGGACTAATTACTGACAGGTAACTATTATTTGGTGCCATTGACCTTTTTAGTGATTTATGATTGGGTATGAACAAAGTAAACGCATCATAACTTGCAAATTAGAAGATGGGTTATGCATGAAATCTACGCCCCTCAATCCATTCCCGACACTTCAGTCTCGTGAGCAACGAATTTCTCTTTTTCTCAAGTATTCCTTAATTTTACTGATATGACCAAGTAGTATTCTATTTCCTATGACAACTTTTTTGTGGGGTGAAATTTTATTGGACTATATCACGTTTTATTAGAATTATGATCCAAAACCTCACTTTAAATACTTAAAGACGATTTCTTAATGTCAAATTTTTGCAGCTAGATCTACTGTGGTTTTCTTAAGTAAGAGAAATTTGCGCCATATTCTTAAAATATTCCAAGAGATAAGAGCACTAAATTTTCTTCATACATGTTCAGAAACTTATGTCAAGCCTAAATTTCTTCGTAGTATTTTTTTAATTTTACGTTTGAAATTATAAATTTACACTTACATTTTGCGCTAAAATTAAGGAGTAATTTGTCACCCATGATATTAGTAAGAAAATTATACGTTACGTACAGAATGTTCTTGAAGGCTTATCAGCACGTGACGTGAGAGTGTACGAGCTTGAAGGAGGAGCGACTATCCAAGCGACGTCCACGAACTGTGAAAATAATCGATAGGGCCTTCTCGATGTTGAAATTGCAAATACGTTTGACAAAAGCAATATCAAGTGTTTCGAGAAACTGGCTGTTTTAATACCTCTTGATAGAACAATATGTTAAAAATAAATGAAGCGAGTAAACCTGTGAAGCACCGAGTTAGAAAAATGAAGTTCTAATCAGGGCATCTTTTAATATGACAATAGAGTTGGTGGTCGCAGGCCCATTGAATTCTCCAATTTAGCGCGTAAAATACGTCGTAATGCCCAACAAAATGATTCTAAGAATATTTATTGCCGATTTAGTTTCTTAGAAAAAAAAAAAAAAACAGTTAAATCACAAGCCACAAATTCCTAATTCTGATGCGAACAAATGCTGCCATCCAACTGACATAATTGTTTTCAAGACTGCTTGAATTTAGATGTTGATGTGCAATGTTGCTATTTGCTGCTGCGCTACTTTTTTTATGATTGTTTGAAGTGAAGCGTTATACCATTAGTTTCCGATTATCAAAATGTAGTATTTCAATTGTTTTAAAGCGAAATGGTGACTAACAACTCCTCATTAGGTTTGCGATATTATTTTTCTACACTTCATGTCAGCAAGACGGCTCAGATCTGGAAAACATTCTTCAACAAATTCTGAACGTGTTACCAAGCAGGAGAAGGTGACGAATCCCGAAGAGACAGCCATGTGCGAGGAAGTGATGGCCGAGCTAAAGTTAGTGAGAGTTTTTTTTAAGTGTAAATGAAATAAAAAACAAGTTTGACTTATGTGTTTGTTTATATCCTCATTAATCGAAATAACCGGTTTTAAACTTACTAAAGGTCTTTTATAGGGTATTTTGCTCGCCTCGAAGTTCGAAATTGGCGCTTCGAAGTGTCTCCATCTTGCGCTCGGTCAAAGCAATCAGATTTCACCGGATATGACGTAGCCGGTGGTTCAGAAAGCACAAAAGCACATTCGAAAGCACGAGTATTCAGAAAGCACGAAAGCACATTCGAAAGAACGAGTATTCAGAAAGCACAAAAGCACATTCGAAAGCACGAGTATTGTGACGGAGAAGAAGGCAAAGAAAGGGGGAAAGAACTATTGCTTGGCCGGTGTCCCCGGTGGAATAAACTGCGATAACAAGGCAGGGACACCGAGCATCACAATGCATTACTTTCGGTCGGACGAGAAGTTACGTGCAAAGTGGACACGTTTTGTGCGCATTCATCGGAACGATTTCGTCCCGAAGAAGTCCTCATGTTTGTGTTCGACTGATTTCGATGAGAGCTGTTTTATAAACAGTGTAAAAAGGAAAGAAGATAGGTCTGCGCGACTCCCACTCTCGTGTTTTTAGCCATGTTCAGCTCAGTAGTTTTTCTATAACGAGTATGTCTTTCAGGGAAAGCCCTCTCTTGTATGAGCGATGCTCCCTGTAAATTTTGTTTTAGCGCTGTATTTTCTTCTTATTACATGCCATTTATGGTTTGGAGGATTTGCTTGATAGTCACTGAACAAAGCCATGTGCTTAAGGGCCGTCCTCTGTAAATATCGACTATCGTCGTTTGGACGAGAAAAAATGAAATCCCTCAAACTTTCTCACGAAGTATGGCCTATATAAGTGATTCACATACATATAACTTTCAGCTCAGTTCGATTCGTATTTTAGCTGTAGTGCGACCATCTTGGTTTTACCGCTCTGATAGGGCGTTCGACGGCCATTTTAGGTCACACTTTTAAGAATTTGCCTTACAAAGAAAGCGTTACAAATCCGAACAAAATCTCATTATTCGAGAACAGCAAATGTTTGATGTTGTGTTGAGAAACTTTTTTGAAAATTTGATCGAGATCTGACTTTTTTTACAATTTTTTTTAATTTCTTCCCTATTGAACTACTCTTCAAGTACCAAAAAAATGGCCGAGTTTAAAGGAAAATATCGCTAAAGATACATTAGTTGGCATCCTAAAACAGCATCCCGGTTAAAGAGCAATGTCTCGTCTGTAAGAATATGTAATAAAATTTTTGGGCAGTTCAAAAGAGAAAATTATAGAAGAAGAAGTTTTAACTGTACTTTTGTCAACAAACACCGCCTTCGTAATTAGCATAACAACATGAAAATAACGATTTACTAAGAAAATAATGATAAATTCCACTTACCTCGTGAAATATCGAGAACTGGATATTTCAAAATCTATTAATTTATAGTTTCAGTCGGATACAGCCGCATTTTCGATGATTTTTTGTGCGAAATCACTGTAATACACCGCAGCCGTTAAACTGAGTTGAATTCTGCAATGTCCGTCAGGACAACCATCGGCCGAAAAAATTGCCTTCCGTCCCATAAGCGGCCGTGTGCAAGGTGTCAAATATTTCTTTGTTATCCTTATTGACCAAAAATGTTTTTAGCAACCATTTAAATAATGCTTTGAACTGGAGATTCTCGTCAAGAAATCGTTTATGTTCCGCTGACCTTCCGCCTTGATTAAGCAATGAGATTGCGTTACAGAAACGGTTGGGGTGGGGTGGGGAGGAATCAAAAATGGAACAGCTCCTAAATTAAAAAAGGGGGGCCATTCAAGATTACTATCAAAGCTATTTTATGCATTTCGGGTACTAAAAAGGAAACTACTGTCCCAGAAGAGTGGGGAATATGATAAGCCCTTGTGCTGTATTTTTTTGGTTGGGGCGTGTGAGGGGGGGGGGGGGGGTGGGGGGCTGGCAAGTAAAACTCTAATTTACAGCATCAGTTGATCGTTGCTCTTCTGTTTAGGTTTCATACATGATGTTGGTCAATGATTCTCGTCAAGACATTTTTTGTGTTCTGTTGACCTTTCGCCATGATTAAACAATGAGGTTACGTTACAGAAACGCGCGCACATCCGGGTTGGGGTGGAGGTGGGGAGGAAATACAATGTCACGGACCTTAGCTTGTATGATGCTGCGAAAGCGTTAGCCACTGTTCGCCTATTCGGGGCTGTAAATTAAACACCTGTCTCGAAATAATGGAACATGACTAGTGACTTTAGGAAACGTTGAGAAATTTGTGTAGGTTATAATTTTTTTCTGGTTTCTGGCGTACTAGGTGGAACCCTCTGTAAAGTCATGGTCTCTTATTTAGATGGGTACCTTTTCCAGCGAGTTCAAATATTTTGTGGTAGATCTAGGGGCAAAAATGGACTTCCGGAACTTTCGTCGACATTTCGTTTCATGTTTTTTCCCCTCTCTCTCACTGTAATCAAATTGCCCTGCGGAAACGCGAAGCCGATCGTTAAGTAGATTTAAAGTGTCTATATGGTCTGTGGGGTTTATCTTGTTTTGGTATCTGGATCCACAGGTACCTTCAACATACGACGAGTAGCCACAGGCGGCCATGACCAGGAATTCTTCACAGACCAATTAAAAGTGCGGCTACTAAGCCATTCGCTTTACGCGTGTCACGAAAAGAATGTACATATTAAAACTGGAAACAATCATTTTGATTGACACATTATATTTCTACGGTTCTCTTTTGCGACCCAAACGACTTAAAATATCAAACACGAAATATAATGAAAAGTACCCACACCTATGAAATTTAATTTGACGTGGTCATTAATTAAATCTACTTAATGATCGGCTTCGCGTTTCCGCAGGGTAATTTGATCACAGTGAGAAAGGGAAAAAAACATGAAACCAATTGTCGAGGAAAGTTCCAGAATTAGTCCATTTTTGCCCCTAAATCTACCGCAACATATTTGAACTCGCTGGAAAAAGAACCCATCTAAATAAGAGACCATGACTTTACAGAGGGCACTTTCTACTACGCCAGAAACCAGAAAAAAAATTATAACCTACACAAATTTCTTAAAGTTCCCTAAAGTCACTAGTCATGTTCCATTATTCCGAGACAGGTGTTTAATTTATTGCCCCGATTAGGCGAACAGTGGCTAACGCTTTCGCAGCATCTTACAAGCTAAGGTCCGTGACATTTTTATTTCCTCCCCACCTCCACCCCAACCCGGATGTGCGCCCGTTTTTGTAACGTAATCTCATTGTTCAATCATGGCTAAAGGTCAACAGAACATGAAAAATGTCTTGACGAGAATCATTGACCAACATCATGTATGAAACCTAAACAGAAGAGCAACGATCAACTGATGCTGTAAATTAGTGTTTTACTAGCTCTTTTTCTTTAAACTCGGCCATTTTTTTGGTACTTGAAGAGTAGTTCAATAGGTAAGAAATTAAAAAAAAAAATTGTAAAAAAATCAGATTTTGATCAAATTCCCGAAAAAGCTTCTCAACACAACATCAAACATTTGCTTTTCTCGAATAATGAGATTTTGTTCGGATTTGTAACGCTTTCTTTGTGTAAGGCAAGTTCTTAAAAGTGTGACCTAACATGGCCGTTGAAAGCCCTCTCAGAGCGGTAAAACCAAGATGGTCGCACTACAGCTAAAATACGAATCGAACTGAGCTGAAAGTTATATGTATGTGAATCACTTATATAGGCCATACTTCGTGAGAAAGTTTGAGGGATTTCATTTTTTTCTCGTCCAAACGACGATAGTCGTTATTTACAGAGGACGGCTCTTAAATGTCGCATGTTTTGGAAAGAGTCATTTCTGGGTTTTTTTGTTCTAGCTATTTGACCTCTTGTTGTTTCCTTTTATCTTTGTAAGGATAGGATTTGAACCGTGTAATAATCATTATTTTATCTTATCTTTTGTATTGCCGGGCCCGGCTATTTGCTTTTGTGGCAAGATGTTGTGTTAGTTATCACGGTTATTTGTCTCTTGATCCTTTCTTTAGCATTGTAGCTTTTTTAAAAGCTGTACAATGCGTTAATTTGAGGGCTAAAGGCTACTTTAGCTCAGTACGGCTGTGTTGTTTAGGGGTACCGAATGGTCTGATTTAATTTAAAAGTGTTCGCAAAATTTAGCCTTTGCTTGAATTGCTCGCAAAAATTACAGGGGTGCTCGCTTGCTCGAGCTCGCAAAATTTTTGCAACTGCTCTCATGTTCGCATTTTCATTAACATGTGCTCGATTGCTCGAAATTCCGTTAAACCTCCTTTGTAGTTATTTTTTTATACATATATAAACGATAAATCAGATTTGATAGGGGTACAACAAAATGGTTTACACATCCTTACCTCTGGCTTTAGTCTTTCTTTAACAGTTCAGCCTGTAACTATTATTCTGTTTTGGAGGTTTCAGCCAGATTATTAGCTATTACTTGGCGCAAAACATTTATCCTATTAATAAAAGAGAGATTCCGGCTAGCGGAAAATTTACGAAGTACTCAAGTGCTCGCTACTCGCCATCTGTATTTTTCTCAAGTGCTCGTTGCTCGTCATCTGTATTTTTCTAAGGAGCTCGCTACACGCCATCTGTATTTTTCTAAAGTGCTCGCTGCTTACAAAAAAAAAATTGACAACTGCTCGGGCTCGCAAAAATAAACACACTGCTCGCACGCTCGCAAATGCTCGCAAAGACCATTCGATACCCCTTTTTTTGGTATCGCTCCGCTCAGCTCCGCTCTGTAACTGTGAGGTTTGTGTTTATGTTGCGGGAGCTTAGTATTTTCCTCCTGTGTTTTGATTACGCCTTAGACTGATTACTGAGGGCAACTCTTCTGTGTTGCTCTGGCGAGGGGCTGCTACGAGTCCTTCAGCCGTTAGTAAATTCTGTGGCATTTTAGGCAATGGTCAGGCAAGACCGTGGTTTCCATCCTGATCTTGTGGATCTCTTCAGTTGCCGATTCCTGAGAAATGATAGGGATGAGTTCTCGGTATCATTTCAAATAAACGCGCTCTTTCCTTAGGATTTATACTCGTTGAAAGGATCGAAAATCCCTCGCGGAAAGACTATCTTGATCCTCCTCGGTGTCTTCCTCCTCATCACTATTGTTAGCAAGCGGCTCACCCGCGTAGGGTTCAAAATGTCCGACTACTTCCATTTCATCGGATGACTCGGTGCTGTTGGATGTTTCTTGGCTCGAAACGGACTCAGCAGAGGATAGCGTACCATCACTTTCAGACATATTTTCAAAAGCTGTATAGCATTGACTTTATCGTGGTCTGAACTGAGCACGCAAAGATATTTTCGAGCACGCGATAGCAGAAAACAAAGCGTAAACAGAGTCGTGAAACCACTGGCTACGTCATCAGAGCTAAACTCTGTACCAGTCTCCGGAGACACCACTTTGGGCATTTTGAGTCACTTTGAACAGCCAAAACACGGTTTTTTTACACTTTTAGCACTATTCTTTTTTGTGCGTTTCGGAATAAGGGTATAACCACCTACCAATTCATGAAAAAAATTGTTCATATGCACTTTCAAAAAATCAAATTTTGGCCCTCAGTGAAAATCTAAAAGACTTTCAGCGAAATACCAATGCAAGGCTTGAGAAAATAGTGAGTGTCATATCCAAATTAGATGAAATGGATGTTCTGAAGACCAAACAGAAGGATTTAGAAAAAAATGTCGAGGGCGTGAAAGTATCTGTTGACGCTATGAACGCCACTGTCAGCGAAATGGACAGCCTTCGTGGAGGATATACAGAACTGGAGAAAAAGCTGGAGCATTTGAAACGTTATTCTCGCGATAATAATTTTCGTGTTATTGGCATTAATAAACAAAATGGCGAAGACTGTATGGCAATTGTTTTTAAAAATTCCGTATCCTGAAAACTTTCTGCAACTTAAATTTTCGTCAAAAGCATCCAAACAAACCAAATTGTGTTCACTTACACAATTATGACTTTAAAAGGGCACAAGGAGATCTGGGAACACAGGAAACAAGTTCTTAAGCATTTTGCTTAAATGTTTAGTTGGTTGCGCATGTTTTCAAGTCAGAGTACTGGTTAAACGAATTAAAGACTGATGTAAAGTACATGAAATGATTCATGTATGAACTGCGCATGTAGATGAAAGTGAGAAGTGATCATCGTAGTGAAATTTCCAATTTATGCAATAGGAAACTGCATCAATTAGAAAATTCACTGCTATGATTACTTCGCACTTTCATCTACATCCGCAGTTCATATATGGATCATTTCATCTACTAAGCATCATTTCACTCCTCTCACGGGAAAATGGGAACCCACAATTGACCTTGCTCCCAATGTGTGGCTTGATAGCTCAGTTGGTCGAGCATCGCACTGGTAGCGCGGAGGTCACGGGTTCGAATCCCATTGAAGCCTGAATTTTTTTCAGGATTCTAATCTTCAATTGCATAAATTGGAAAATTCACTGCGAATTAAGGACTGTAAGCAGCTTAGTGGTAAAAACAACGCATATTTTGATGAGAATTTTAGTATTAGGCATTGAGGAACCTTTTTAAGGTCACAACTCAGAACAAATGAAAAAAATATATATCAAAGAAACGGTGGTGAAGAAAACAAAACATGGTTCGGTACTTGTTTTGCCGAAACTTATTCTTTTTTTTTTTGGTTTTTTTTTTTGTTTTAATTCAGCTCTTTTGATCGACATTCGCACATGAGAGTTGCCCGCTTACAGGAGCTTACAAATTTAGACTTTCAGTAGATATCCCGGAACGTAGTTGATGTTCGATAAGGATGGTTTGATTCTTCTCCAAGTGTCAGATTAAGGTTGGAGTGGGAGGGGTGTCAAGACTGTTTACAAAACACCGCCTGTACAGCGACCAAACGTACTCCTCTTAAATGACAACGCATCCAAACCCAACGGAACCAACTGTTGTAAGAACTGGCGTTAAGATTACAAATTTTAGGACACAAAGTTTCCCAACACCATTTTTATTTCTTTCAGCTGAATGAGCATTGATATCAACTTACAGCATTTAGTTTCATATCTAACGAGCAAATCTCGTGCTTTCAACCTTTAATTTACAGTTATATCTTTCTTATCGATTCTTAAACAATTAACGCTGGATAAGGGTCACCACTCTATTACTTCGGGAGGCTTTTCGCAAAGAATGGTGGGGCTCTTGGGAGCCCAACCTCCCGTCATTTCGCATGGGGCATCATTCCACTTTCCTGGCTGTCCAAAAAAGTGCGCGCAGTTCTCATTTCCTATCAGGTTGTTAGGTTCCCCTTCTCCCCAGTTCTCGTACTGTCCCTCCAGTGGAGTGCCATCAACCCAGTACCACTTGGAGTCATCAGTGCTTCTCTTCAGCCCAATCCACGCTTTCGTCTCAGTGACCGTTTCCTTTTCCATCACCAGTTCGTAAACGAACTCGTTTTCTTCGGCTGAAGTGATAACAGCAAGGTCTCCTCCCAGGTTTTGACAAACTGCTCGAGCATCGCTCCATTCCGTGGTTATAGTATCATCGACGTAATAGCATGAATTTCCGTCAAATTCTTTCCAGCCTCCCGGTGGACAAACTGTAAAGCATAATACAAGAGCTTCGTTTTATTTCCGTTCACCGCATCTCATCTTATCTCATCCCCTCTCATCTCGTCTCGTCTCGTCTCGTCTCGTCTCGTCCCGTCCCCTCCGATCCGATCCGATCCTATCCTATCCTATCCTATCCTATCCTATCCTATCTTATTATATCTTATCTTATCTTATCTTATCTTATCTTATCTTATCTTATCTTATCTTATCTTATCTTATCTTATCTTATCTTATCTTATCTTATCTTATCTTATCTTATCTTATCTTATCTTATCTTGTCTTATCTTATCTTCTGTAACTTGTCTTTCGTTTTCCTTCTGTCAAGTATAAGTTGGTTTGTGTCACCATGGTCATCACAGAGGTATACATTTAATGACATCATTTTCAATCGCATTTTGGTCCTCAGTCTTGTTGGGTCAGTTTATGGAAAAGGACATTTTCCAATTTCGTTTGCAAGTGACGATACACGAGTAACAACTGGTTTCTTAATCGAGTGATCCGCGTGATTTTCTCTTTTGATGTAATATATCAAACACGAGGAAGAGTGTTTCCTCCGATTTTCAAACACTGAGAAGTAGGTTGGAAAAACGAGGCGCAGCCGATTTTTTTTTTTTTAACCAACTTCGAAATGTTTGAAAATAAATTCTTTTTTTTTTTTTTTTTTGAAAATAAACACTCTTTCGAGTGTTTGATATAGCTTCTCAAACTATTGATAATTCTTGGAGAAATTCGAAGCAAACGTTCACAAAATTTTACGATATTTAAGATCACATTTCTAAACCTCCTTCACGGTAGGGATTTGCTTTGTTTTGGCTGGATGAATTATTAATGAGTTTGAGAACCTTAATACAAATTGCTATGGGTGGAAACTTAGAATTCGAATCTTTCATTCTGTTCTTTTTCTATAAACGTAGAACAAACGCGCTTAATTTAAATGCTTACTTACACAATAATGAACACTTTATTCTTATTAACCACCTGGACAGAAAGGACGAATCATTCCTGATGACCCTTCTTTCATATTTTAAAATTTTACTTTTAACTTTTAAAGTACTAAATGGTATGGCACCAGCTTATATTAGTGATTTAATCAATGTAAGAAAGCACGCACGCTATTCACTGCTCTCTAATTCAGGCACTGTTCTATTTCATCCAGCAAGAAAAAAAAATCCGTTGGTGAGAGATCGTTTAGTGTAGCTGCGCCTACACTGTGGAAAGTGCTCCCAGCAAGTCTTCGCGGTTTTGATTCCATTTTAACTTTTAAATCTTGTCTTAAAACATATCTTTTTAAGTTGGCTTTTAGCCTTTAGCGCTTAAATAACTTTTTCATTGTGAAATTTAGTTTATGTAAACATTTAGTGTATTCTAATATTGTATTATTATTATTATTATTATTATTATTATTATTATTATTATTATTATTGCCCTCCTGAGATCTGCGCTGCTATGCTTGAGAGGCTCACGTTGTACGCGAAGAGCACCGCTGAAGATTGCAGATACGGACTTTGAAATCGATGAAAACCTAGCTAGATTTTAGATTTTAGGATGAGAACGAATTTCTCAGTTTTTTTTATCTTTTCTTTTCTTAATTTTCGCAATTTTAGCTGGACCGTATTTTAACTTCCAAATATATTATTAGTGATGTTGCATGAATTGTAAATAGGTTTTTAATAGTTCTTTTTTGTACTTTTAACTTGTAAATATCAATTTTACTTGGAATATTTCAATACAGTTTAATCATTCTAAAAATTTATTATTATTATTATTATTATTATTATTATTATTATTATTATTATTATTATTATTATCATTATTATTATTATTATTATTATTGTTATTATTATTAATATTATTATTATTATTATTATTATTATTATTAGTATTATTATTATCAATATTATTAGGATGTTCGGAACGTGTTTTCCTCTTACAATTTAAACTATTCTTATTCTTATTTAAGAGGAATAATGAAATTGTTGCTAATAAAGTCGTCCTTTAATTGATAGATGGGAGTTGATCCACAATGTATTTTGCAGACCACCTGTCTGTTTATCACATTTTGGAAACAAATTTGGATCGCGACTTGCCCAGGCATGTCCTATGGACAACTCTATCTTCCTTTTGATTTTACCTGTACCAAATACACATAAAGTGATACAGCAACAATAACAACAGCAGCAGTTGTTTACAAATTCAGATGATGTGACAGTGTGGCTTGGGACAAGATTGACGCAGTGTGGGAAGAGATGGTTTTACAGATATCTCATCGGTTACTTATTGCGTAGTGTTCCCTGAGCGACCTTTTTTTGGTCGGATAGAATAAGTGCGGTTTGTTTCTTAAGAAACAGTGGAAGTTGATGTTTAAGATGAGCAAACGGGGAGAGAAGGTCAACTGTTCCAGAATACCAAGTCCATTACCAAACCCCAAGAGGCCTTACTTAAAAGAAGCAGATTGTGGTGGTCTTTTCCAGTGCAAACCTGAAACATGATAGATTTACTACGCAAAAAGGCTGCAGAAAACACGTCTAAGAGCAAAAATCATAAGTACTATTATTGCGACGAAAAGCCAGACTGCGCTCAAATTAAATCGCTTCATAATCAAGAAAACAAACAAAAAAGCCAATAATCAGAAGATTTTACAAAAGATAAGAGCAGTTGTATCTTTTGACACGACGAGCGAAAGTGGGAGGAGTTTATTTAGTTATGGCTTATTGTATAACTGCCAGTGGTCGGAGGCTATAAACGTGATTGACAAGCATACACAAATTGACAGCAAGTGCTTAAAGTGTCTTAAATTTTGTTGGAAAGAGAAGGAGCTCAATTTGAAACGGTCGACTTAATTCACTTAGTCTCTTTGTCATTTTGTTGACACCATCCAGAGTGATTCAAAACTCGCCCATACAAGACACATGGGCTACTTAGATGGCATTGCAGAATTAGGGAATTATCAAAAAATCAATTGAACGTTGAAATCTGTATTAACAGCCTTGGTCTCGACAAAATATGTGCTTAAGAAAGATGCGCGAGACCATTTCCAAAATGAAACTGTTGCAGTGCACCAGCGAACTCCACATCAGCGCTATACAAGCCAAGGGACACTGGGCCACGCTTGAAGAGAGCGTTACGAGAGCGTGCTAAAATCATGTAAAAAAAAAACTGTATCTATCATTTGCTACCAAATATTTATTCGTGTATTTGCTTGTAAAGGTAAAAGGTTCGAACCCGATTACATATTAGTATTTAATTACCGTTTTCAGTGGTAAACAAAGGCAAGTCTAACGGTGGGTTTTTATACATACCTTAAAATTTAGTTAACGCGCTTGCGCTATGGCCATGGCTGTCATGAAGTGAAATGAGAACGACCTATTTTTTCACAAAACTTTTATAGAATGAAAGATAGATTATTAAATTTTCGCTGTGAGGTTTTTGTTTTCAATAAATTCCAGCCAGTTTAGAAATAACCTCGACAGTGCAAAGTAAAATATACCCGCACAATTTATAGTGTTTAGGTAAGCATTGCAGCCACATCCAGGGCCCAGTTGCTCGAAGCATGGTTAGTGCTAACCCGGGTTAAATACCATGACAACCTATAGGTTCTAAGGACCGTGCCTACTATTGTTACTGCGCATCTCGAGATACTCGGGTTTCCTTAATACAGGAATATTTTTGCGCGGTTTAGTACAGTCGGACCTCTATTAAGCGGCCACCCTGGGGACTTTGAAAACTGGCCGCTTAATAGAGGTTGGCCGTTGAATAGAGGTATTGAATACAGCACTTTACTTACAAAATAATAATTCGGGACTTTGGAAAGTGGCCGCTTAATGGAGGGTGGCAGCTTAATAGGTGGCCGCTTAATAGAGGTCCGACTGTATACGGAGAAAGCAGAACTTAACAAATGCTTTTGGTATCTCATAAGAAAATTGGGGGTAACCATGCATTTTTCAGAGATAATTAAGCATCAATTTAGAAAAAAATCCCACACATTGCTTTATATTTTGGCGCTTTTTAGAGATATTATTGCTCAGTTATCTCTGAAAAATGCATGGCTACCCCCAATTTTCTTTTTGGATTCCAATAGCCCTTGCTAAGATCTCCTTTTCTCGGATAGTCATAAACCGGACAGAAATACTTCGGTATGAGTAGGCACCGTCCTTAATACCTCTTAACCAATGATTAGCGCTAACAGTGCTTCGAGCAACTCAGCCCTGTTCTCTAAGTTTTGTCAAACGCAAAAATAGCTTTGTTGACAATTCACAAACGTTGGACAGCGAGGCGTTTATCAAATTTAACATGACTGTGCAGGTTTAAAGACGCTAAGTATTATGTTTTAGAATAGTTTTATGACGTTAAAAGTTACGTCACCACTCCTAAGGTTCAGACTTTGTTATTCCACTCCACAAATCACAAATCCACAAATCTTACTACTTCTTGTCAGACAAAGCTCATAATTAGCTAGTTTTTAAAGAGTGTTAAGAAATGTAGATAGTCTTTAGTCTAATTTTTATATGTTTATATATTAATCTTTATTTTTCTTTTTTTCTAATTTTCCGGACTCCTTTGTAAATCCCTTATTAGTAAAATTGAGTTCCTCGAAAAAAAGATTACTATTATTATTATTATTATTATTATTATTATTATTATTATTATTGTTGTTATTATTATTATTTTTAATTGTATACTTACCTTTATCTTTGCACGACCGAGAGTCAAAGGGACAAGCTAAGGAAAAAATTATCAAAATTAAATGCTCGCCTCATCTCAGGCCTGCTGTAAAAACTAAAAGACACTAAGTATTTTGTTGAGGATCGTTTCATGACGTTATCAGTTACGCGACCACGCCTAAGGTTTAGACTTTGTTATTCCACTCCAGAAATCTTACTAATGCTTGTTTGTCTACTTACGTTCGAAGGTGCACGACCAAGAGCCAGCGGGACAACCTGCCGAGAAAATTATCGAAATTAAATGCTTGCTTCATCTCAGGCCTGCTGTGAAGGTTAAAAGACACTAAGTATTATGTTTTTATTGGAAGAAAGTCTACGATGTAGGTATTTGTTTTGCTTTTCTTTACTAAGCCTAGTGTTTGGTTTAAAAAAACTCAGACCACACTGCCAACCCATGTGAAGTAATACAAAAAACAATCGATACTTACCCGCTCGAGTTTTCCATCGCTTGACCACGGTCTCATGTATTCGTTCCTAGTTCTGATTGACTCATTTCGCTGCCTGTATTTTTTTATGATTGATCAGAGTAACAACTTTTTTGGTTTTAGTTTAACGATTCTCAACTGAAACCCACTCTATTTAATTTAATATATGTTTGACTCAATTTAAGTGACAAATGAAATGATAACTGCCTGGTACTGCTTTTAGTTCTCTATTTAGGCTCAGGTCTGTACAATCTTTGGACTTCTTTTCCAGACCTCAATACCCCGCTGTTAATCTATTAGGAATATTTTTTTCTTTACTTACACTCACTAACACCGCTCAGATAACTGCAAGTACTGTCTTTATTTCCAAAAGACTTGGGGAATTTTGACTGCACTGTAGAAATTAAGATAGCAACACTTTATTAACATGATTATCATGTCTTAGCAACATTTCTCGTATGAACTTTATTATCTCTTTCTTTAACTCTTAACCATATATTTGTGTACTTACACGATTTCATGCAGTCTTTATTGTTTGTGTTAAGTTCACAGTCTGAAAATCAAAATACACTTATTAACTTTCCTTTCTTTTAACGAATCTTTTATAGGCTCTCTTTTTACTAACCCTGGCTTTTGAACTGAAATTTTAATGCGAGACTTCAAAATCATTACCACTGAAATTGTCGTCATCTCTGTTATTTTCATTATGACATATAGAGGGCAAAAAGTACTAAATGCTGATTGGTCAATACAGAAGCCAAATTCAGTCACATACAATTATTTCTTCTTAAAAGGACTAATGCTATCATTAGTGTTGTTGTAATTATTGATCGTTATCGTGTTCGTGTTCGTGTTAGTGTTCGTGTTAGTGTTACTGTAAACGGATGCAACATGTTTGATGTAACATTTGTACTCAAAGTTCTCGGATTAAAAACTGCTATTCAGAATCCCCGGAAAACAATCCCCCGTTATACGAGTTTGCCCAGAAAGTTGCACGAGACCGATTGACCTTCAGTAACGGAACATCTTCTTACTTTTCCTGGTCTTACACAACTTTGCCCTTTCTCTCTCCTTTCGAAAAAAAAAATCGTTTGTATTTGAGCTTTGAGAGAGATTGGTAAATTCAAACTTTGTTCCTTTTCCATCTGTAGCTTGAAATCTCACCCGGCAATGCACGAAGGAAATCATAATAAACCATCGCCATGGATAAAAGATAGCGCAAAGTCAGGTTAGTGAGGATGCACGCATTAAGTAATGTTGAACACATGCAAAATTTTTGTTCATCTCTGAGAACTAAATCGAGCGATTTTGAAGACGATATTTGATAAAAACTACATTTCCTTCAACATCATCCCTCCTCATGCAAAATCGTGGAACACGGTGGGCAAAGAAGTTCAACATGTTCCAATTAACAATGTTAGACAATGATACATCCGTTTGGCCGGGCCTTAAGTGTTACTGTTACCGGTTCTATTACTATTAGTGATAGTGTTATTATAAGCGTTAGGGATACTATTAGTGTTAATATTAAAACTACTATTACTCTAACTGTTACTGTTAATGTCAAGGCTGTTCTACACGTTCGACCCAAGCATAAGCATAAGCGCAAGCAAAAACTGTGTTGCTTGCGCTTATGTTTGCGTCGTTGCGTCGCCCGTTTAAGAGCCGTCCTCTGTAAATATCGACTATCGTCGTTTGGACGAGAAAAAATGAAATCCCTCAAACTTTCTCAGAAGAATGGTCTATATAAGTGATTCACATAAATATAACTTTCAGATCAGTTCGATTCGTATTTTAGCTGTAGTGCGACCATCTTGGTTTTACCGCTCTGAGAGGGCTTTCAGTGGCCATTTTAGGCCACACTTTTAAGAATTTGTCTTACAAAGAAAGTGTTACAAATCCGAACAAAATCTCATTATTCGAGACAAACAAATGTCTGTTGTTGTGTTGAGAAGCTTTTTTGGGAATTTGATCGAAATCTGATTTTTTTTACAAAAGTTTTAATTTCTTCCCTGTTGAACTACTCTTCAAGTGCCAAAAAAATGGCCGAGTTTAAGGTGGCCGAACACAGTTTGCGCGCGCTTTACAGATTCTGTTAGTTTTATTAAGCGCGCGCTAGGGTTGTGGTAAGCAAATACTATCGATCCCTCGATTTTATACCAAATGGATCACAAAGGTAAGTTTTGCTCTTAAAATAACTTAGTTTCTCGTTTGTGAATCCTTCTTCAATTATCGCCGAACAAAGAAAGTGAGTTCACAATGAGCTAAGCCTTTTTGTACGCTTTTCATCTTTCTGAGAAACCCTAATTCAAAGCCACGCATGCGCATTTGAGCAAAAAATTGTGACTGGTTATTTTAATGGAAATGAACTGTTTTCTAAGGAACCGCTCGTTAGAATTTCGTGAAATTTGACAAAACAGTAGTTTTCTAAAAGCGTAACTTGCCTACAAACCAAAAACAAAATCTAACAGAGGGTACCTTCAAAAAACATTAAAGTGCAAAACCAACATTTACAGGAGATCTGTCTGTTAAAATTACATGAAAGCAGCGTCACTATGTCAGTATTTTGTGAGTTTTTCTGGATACAAAATATGGAAAAAATCTAACGAGTGCATTTTCTAAAAATTAAGAAAAACCATTATTTGTGGACGGTTAATAGCTTGCTGCGTTGCCATGGCAACGGCACCTTGTTCAACAAGAAGTATCAAAATTTATTCCTTCTTAGTTAATTTTGCACCATGCTAATTTCGGGTACTCAGAAGTACGTAGTTTTCAAATAATGTTTACTAACACTTGTGTACTGGAAAAACTGTGTTCGGCCACCTTAAAGGAAAATATCGCTAAAGATACATTAGTTGGCATCCTAAAACAGCATCCCGGTTAAAGAGCAATGTCTCATCTGTAAGAATATGCAATAAAATTTTTGGGCAGTTAAAAAGAGAAAATTATAGAAGAAGAAGTTTTAACTGTGCTTTTGTCAACAAACACCGCCTTCGTAATTAGCATAACAACATGAAAATAACGATTTACTAGGAAAATAATGATAAATTCCACTTACCTCGTGAAATATCGAGAACTGGATATTTCAAAATATATCAAATTATAGTTTCAGTCGGATACAGCCGCATTTTCGATGATTTAATTTGTTGTGCGAAATCACTGTAATACACCGCCGCCCGTAAACGGGCACTGAGTTGAATTCTTCAAAGTCCGTCAGGACAACCATCAGCCGAAAAAAATGCCTTTCGCCCCATAAGCTGCCTTGCGCAAGATGTCAAATATTTCTTTGTTATCCTTAATGACCAAAAATTCTTTCAGCAGCCATTTAAATCTTGCTTTGAACTGGAGATTCTCATCAAGAAATCGTTTATGTTCCGTTGACCTTCCGCCGTGATTAAACAATGAGATTGCGTTACAGAAACGCGCGCACTGGGGTGGGGGTGGGGAGGAAATAAAAATGGAACAGCTCCTAAATTAAAAAAAAAAAAAAAAAAAAGGGCCATTCAAGATTACTGTCAAATCTATTTTATGCATTTCGGGTACTAAATAGGAAACTATTGTCCCGGCTTACATAGAATTCCAATAAAAAGCGACTTACTTACTTGTTTATTTTGTGTGTGTGTGTGTGTGTGTGTGTGTGTGTGTGTGCGTGTATTACACTTGCCTGTGTGGGTTTTGGAACGTTGTCACAGCGTTTACCATTACGAGGACTTGGAGCCAGAAAAAAACTACTAAATCTGAACATCGTTGGAAATGCTATCAAATGTTACGAAGGGCAACCGACTGACAAATAGGGCACAACAGCTAATAGTAAGTGGCATTTATTGAGGGTGGCAAAGGGTTTTTTTTTTGCGACGTGTGATGGCCCATAAATAAGCAGCGTGACGGGTGATGGAACCCGTGCGTGATGCGGGACTGACATCAGTGTCTGTTAATTTCCCTATTTGAACCTAAAACAAAATGCCAGCGTAACTTGTTAAGTATTCCCCTCTTACGAAAACTTACGCGTGCCAACATGTACTAGCTGGTTGGTTAGCTGGAAAATTCTTTTGACTGAAGACTTGTCAACCCACGATCGCCCTTTAATTTCTTTGACTTGTGTGGCGCCCAGTCTACAGGGGTTGAACACTTTTTTCTTGTTGCAATGCCAACGGATTCCATATAATTCTCTGTGCTGAAGACAAATGCTGATTTTTAGGTTGTCTTCAGTTGCATCAAAGAGAACTGAAGACGTAATGGAAATGATGATGATGATGATGATGATGATGATGATGATGATCATGATGATGATGATGATGATGATGATGATGCCTGTCTATCAATGATGATAATAAGGGAACAACTCCCTTTTTCCCCCTTTAAAGCTGGACGATCAGTCCCATCACAATATCACATTAAACCTTTGTTTTTCAACACATGTACCCCTACGTACGTTATAGCGATCATGCATTCAAAAATGTTGCCCGCGCGATAATTTCCAAAAAGTGAAATTTTTGGTTTATACTTTGATTAAAAAAATATTACAGGTTAATGCGCAAGTGTACGTCCCCAGCTTCAAAATCCATTGAATACACTATCACTCAATAAAAAAAATGAAATGAATGCATTAGTACAAATTGTATACACTTTATAGGCGTCAATGAAATTCGCACTTTCCCACGGTCTCCTAGCACGTGATTAATATATGCCTCAGACCAAATCTCATAATGAAGAAAGTTTGATAAGGAAGAATTTATGATATTCAAATACGTGTTTTTCAAAAGCACTAGTTTAGAGAGTACGATCTAATGGGACAGTTTGCTTCTTACCAAGTTACACGCTTTTCACTCCGCAAATGCTTCTATTGTTAGCGTCTGGTGTAATGAAGTGTAATTGCAGGTGATAACTTGTGATCTGAAATGGCATGTAAACCAGGTTGCGAATTTCGTGGGGGAGTTAAAAAAAAATGTATTCGCTTCAAGGAATGAATACTTATGATTTGTAGTTTGGTCTTTCTTAAGAGAAAACTGCTAAAATAAATATCAAAATACTCATACTATACCTGCCCTTGCTACGAGCAATTGTGCCTCGGTTTTTAAAGATGCGTCCCAAACGTGCAGTGCTTTTAAATGGACGCTCACGTCCCCTCGGCAGTCACTCATTAGGACACACTGCACATTTTTATCGTTTTGGGTACTGGATCCGCAGGTACCTCCAACATAGACGAGTAGCCACAGGTGGCCATTACCAGGAATTCTTCACGGACCAATTAAAAGTGCGGCTACTAAGCCATTCGCTTTACGCGTGTCACGAAAAGTTTGTACATACTAAAACTGGAAACAATACACTTTGATTGACACATTATATTTCTATGGTTCCCTTTTGCGACCCAAACGACCTAAAATATTAAACACGATATAAAATGAAAAGTAGCAACACCTATGAAATTTAATTTGATGTAGTCATTATTTAAATCTACTTAACGATCGGCTTCGCGTTACCGCAGGGCAATTTGATCACAGTAAGGGAGGGAAAAAAAAACATGAAAGGAATTTTCGACTAACTTTCCAGAAGTCCATTTTTGCCCCTAGATTTACCACAAATATTGGAAAAGCTGGAAAAGGTACCCATCTAAATAAGAGACCATGACTTTACAGAGGGTACTTCCTACTACGCCAGAAACCAGAAAAAAAACCTACACAAATTTCTCAACGTTCCCCAGAGTCACTAGTCATGTTCCATTATTCCGAGACAGGTGTTTAATTTATACCCCCGAATAGGCGAGGAATGGCTAACGCTTTCGCAGCATCTTACAAGCTAAGGTCCGTGACATTTTTATTTCCTCTCAACCTCCACCCCAACCCGGATGTGCGCGCGTTTCTGTAACGTAATCTCATTGTTTAATCATGGCGAAAGGTTAACAGAAAATAAAAATTTCTTGACGAGAATCATTGACCAACATCATGTATGAAACCTAAACAGAAGAGCAACGATCAACTGATGTTGTAAATTAGTGTTTTACTTGCCAACCCCCCCCCCCCCCCCCCCCCCTCGCACGCCCCAACCAAAGAAATAGAGCACAAGGGCTTATCATATTCCACATTATTTTGGGACAGCAGTTTCCTGTTTAGTACCCGAAATGCATAAAATAGATTTGACAGTAATCTTGAATGGCCCTTTTTTTTTTTAATTTAAGAGCTGTTCCATTTTTATTTCCTCCCCACCCCCACCCCAACCCGTCTGGATGTGCGCGCGTTTCTATAACGCAATCTCATTGTGATCACGGCGGAAGGTCAACGGAACATAAACGATCTCTTGACGAGAATCTCCAGTTCAAAGCAGGATTTAAATGGTTGCTGAAAGAATTTTTGGTCATTAAGGATAACAAAGAAATATTTGACACCTTGCACACGGCAGCTTATGGGGCGAAAGGCAATTTTTTCGGCTGATCGTTGTCCTGACGGACTTTGAAGAATTCAACTCAGTTGCGGTCACGGGCGGCGGTGTATTACAGTGATTTTGCACAACAAATCATCGAAAATGCGGCTGTATCCGACTGAAACTATAATTTGATATATTTTGAAATATCCAGTTCTCGATATTTCACGAGGTAAGTGGAATTTATCATTATTTTCTTAGTAAATCGTTATTTTCATGTTGTTATGCTAATTACGAAGGCGGTGTTTGTTGACAAAAGCACAGTTAAAACTTCTTCTTCTATAATTTTCTCTTTTTAACTGCCCCAAAATTTTATTGCATATTCTTACAGATGAGACATTGCTCTTTAACCGGGATGCTGTTTTAGGATGCCAACTAATGTATCTTTAGCGATATTTTCCTTTAAACTCGGCCATTTTTTTGGCACTTGAAGAGTAGTTCAACAGGAAAGAAATTAAAACTTTTGTAAAAAAATCAGATTTCGATCAAATTCCCAAAAAAGCTTCTCAACACAACAACAGACATTTGTTTGTCTCGAATAATGAGATTTTGTTCGGATTTGTAACGCTTTCTTTGTAAGACAAATTCTTAAAAGTGTGGCCTAAAATGGCCGCTGAAAGCCCTCTCAGAGCGGTAAAACCAAGATGGTCGCACTACAGCTAAAATACGAATCGAACTGAGCTGGAAGTTATATTTATGTGAATTACTTATATAGACCATTCTTCTGAGAAAGTTTGAGGGATTTCATTTTTTCTCGTCCAAACGACGATAGTCGACATTTACAGAGGACGGCTCTTAAGAGCGACTTTCCACAAATATCGACCAAGTGGTGGCACAAGTCAAAAAATCGATTTCGTTCATATTTTGCTCATAGGTAGTCCCTAGTGAGAAACAAACTGAGCTGTAGTTAGTTTTTCCAAATACCGCTTCCTTTCGCGTAATTATGCGAAAAACGATTTTGTCTCAGTTGAGCTCAAAGTCCGCTTTCGGCGAGATGGAATTTTCCTTAACTTTCGATGGCTCGCGTATCAATCAACAGACTGTTACTAACCTTCAAATGGCATTTATTGCTCTATTAGGTCTTCTTCTTCTGTTTCACCGAAAAACATTTAAAACCTAAGTTACTTTTACGTCCGAAATAGGTTTAGAAAAGCATGCTATAAATGGAAATTTTCAGCAACCACATTTTAGCACTAAAACATTGCCAATTTTACCCATGGGCGATAACTTAGATTTCCCTATAAGGACTTTCTATGGCTTCATTGTATACCTATTGATCATAATATAAAAACAAAACTCTGGGTAAATGAAAATAAATGACCCGCTAGGCTTCAGATTTATCAGCATTTTCTTGAAATTTGGCGATCGAAGCGTAAAAAAGATGGCGTGACACACTGTCACGGGTACAAATATTTTTTCCTTTTAGAAAAAAATAAAGCGACATTTTAAAGGAAGCATTTTTCATTCGCAGTAGAAAAATCTTTGGATCGAAAGTTCGGTAGGGTTACGGACAAATATATATTTCGGCTGCGTTTCATAGATGGATATACCGTGCGATCCAACAGGAAGTCGAGAACTCCTGATGCATGTATTTCAGAGTATCCGTTCGCTCTGATGCGGAGTCCAGTTCGTTATTGTGTAATATTATTGTGTTAAAACAAATAATTGGAAAATTTATTTTCATCTTTCTTTATCACTGCCATGAATAAATTAAACTAGAAATAGGTAAAACGCAGCAGATTTGAACTACATTAACTTGATTAAAAGTTTCGACTGTTATGTTAAACTGCATAATGAAATATACGTTCGAAGTACTGCTTGTTTTACTCGTCCGTTGATCATGAGCGAGTTTTTTAGATCTCTGTAAATAAAGAAAGCGAAGAGAAATAGCATAAAAGGGTCCATCCCCGTTTTTAAAAACATCGTCTATAGAGTTTTCCAATCTTCAAACATCTAAAAATGAGAGCTCGTGATTATGCAAAAACTGCGTGATTTAGTTTATTAATTTTAAAAATTTGCAAAAGAAAGCACACGCACACTCAACGATAACAACAACAACCAAAAAAACAAGGCAGAATTCTGAGCGTTTCTAAAGGAAAAAGTAATAACAATAAAGGCCGTGACAAATTTAATGAAACCAAGATAGTAGTCAATACCCGTGTTTTTAATAATGTTATTTTGCTGCGCTTTTTGATCCTAAAATATTCTTTATGTGAAGATGAACGTAATTAACTAATTAGATTTTTGAACGTTCTAATTGCATTTTTGGACCTATGAATAAATTGAAATATTATTACACCGGAGAAATAGTAAGGAACTGTAAACAAAACGGCGAGCATGGAAGTTTGCTGTTCGTTTACGTCGATAGTTGGTGGGCCATGTTCGTTTCGGATCGCAGACAGAACAAGGTCCAGAGAGATAGTACCTCTGCTGTCCTGTACAAAGAATATTGACCAGCACAAGTCCAGTTATGGTTTTCAAGATTTAGGGAACGAGGTTCAGCTTATGCTTGCCCATTCGGCCACGTCTTCAACGCCAGGAAACATCAAGACGATGACGATTTGAACTTATCTGTTGAGAAACATTTATCACAAAAGACACTTATCGGGCCCGGTAAGTTACTGGGATTTTCGAGAAACGGGCCCCAGGGCCGAGGCAGTTTACGGTATTCCTTGATAAATAGGAGAGAAGGTAGACACAGCGGGCGTTATTCATTTACCAAAAGATTCCGGAAAATTCCGAGAATTTCGGTGGGAAATGTGTATCGGTGAAGAACGTGTTCCATTTAACACGTGTTCCATCCATTTCCTTCTCCGTCTGATGTATTCCGCACCAAAAATGCACAATTGTTGTGGTTAAACGAAATGGTAGAGTCGGTCTTTGGAAGAAGAGAGTCTCGTGAATTCAAAAAAAGATGATGACATTCCTATCAGTGAGACGCGATCTTCACCAAAATCAAGGTTTTTATGAAAATATTTTGCCGCGATATAGATAAGCTTATACGATTGATGAATTTAAAAGCCACTCCAGGATGATTTGAGGGACCATTGAAGCTCAGTGCAGAGAAGTACAAGCCACAGGAAGAGCTCCTCATGATCAACGACACGCAATTGAAACAGCTGCTGTGAAAGGGTGAATGACAAAAGACCTTGTTTAATTACAGATGCAAAATTTTAGGCTTCAAGGCGGGAAATAATCGGAACACTCAAAGAACCCAAGGGTGAGATGTAATGTTTTCTTCGATACATACTACTTACCACTGACATACATGGCACAGTTGTGATTAATTAACGTCTGAAAACTTGGAGCGAGGCCATGACACACCGAACGTTCGTATAAAGTACTACTCGAGGATAGGAAAGTCACCGAGGGAGTAGAAGAAGCCGCCATATTTCCTTACCGAAGATATGGTCGTGAACAGCCTGGAACTGGTCAAACCTTGTGAAACTCATAAATGGAACACGCAGTTCCATCGGAAAAGTTTCCAACGGGAAAACGGGACTACCTTTTCACAAGTTCCAAGTTCAGTGGAACGAACCAAAAAAAAGCATGTTCCGGAATTTCCGGAGTATCTTGGTAAATGGAAAATGCCCAGAAATGGCCAAATGTATAGGAGCCGTAGCATGTCCTTATTGCTACTTCGTGACTTAAAATTGTTAACACAATGTTCTGTTTTAGTTCTTTTTCGTTTCTCTCCAGAAAGAAGTCGTTTCCTCTTTATCAGGTGTGGATGAGTTAAGGGAGACATTTAACATACCGACCAAATTTGACGGCATTTAAAATGCTTTGTTGGACTTCGAATATTATTTGCTCGTTTCTGAGTATTTATTTTGTGTGCGAAAGTATGGAAGCAAACAGACAGTAGTTACGAAAACTAGTCACTTAAAATCGTCTTTATCCCCAATTTCAAATCATCATGAGAGAAGAAGACATTGAAACATACAAATCTTTATGGTGACACTTCCGATTCATGGTTGTCACGCAACCGTGTAGCTTGCCGGTTGTTTATTAGAAAAGTATAGAAATGTTTATTAATTCGTAAACTAGATTGTTTTGTCAAAGTTGTCTTGATTGAGAGGGTAAGAGTACAGAAATAACCCCAGTGCGGGTTAATGAAGAATTTAATGCTAAATTCTTGTTAAAACGTGCATGAAATGATCATGAAATACTAAAAAATGAACTCGTCGTCGACACATCGAGCGCGAATAGATGAAGAAAATGCCCAAATCTTATGTTGGATTGTTAATTAAGGTATCAGCTTAGTTTCCGTACCTTAAATTCTCAAAATGATGCACGTTTTTTAATCTCTTTTGGCTTTCGTAGTTCGCGGTCACCGGCTACGTCACGCCATTGTTTACAATGCGAATGCCAGGGTAGGTGATAAGTTCGAAGCTCTGCAAGTCACTTAAAATAATTTACCCAAACCTTTGTTTTGATATTATGATTGATTAGCACACAGTGAAGCCCTAGAAAGTCATTTTATGATAATCTAAGTTATCGCCCATGGGTAAAATTGCCGGTATTTAAGTTCGAAAATTTGGTTGTTAAAAATTTGCATTTATAGCATGTTGTTCTAGATCAGTTTCGGGCATAAAAGTAACCTAAGTTTTTGAATGTGTTTCTGTGGAACAGAAGAAGAAGACCTAGAAAAACAATAGATGTTATTCCAAGATCCGCGACAGACTGTGGATTGATACGCGGCCGGCCAAAGTTAAGGAAAATTCCGTCCGGCGGGAAGCGGATTTTGGCTCAACTGAACTGAAAATCGTTTTTCGCATGTTTACGCGTAAGGAAGCCGTATTTGGAAAAACTAACTACAGCCCGTTTTGTTTCTTACTAGGGCCTACCTATGAGCAAAATATGAGCGAAATCGATTTTTTGACTTGTGCCACCAAAAGTTGATTTTGGTCGATATTTGTGGGAAGCCGCTCTTAAACCGGGATAACGCCAGCATAAGCACAAGAAAACAGAAAAGTAGTCATAAGTGGTCAGCGGAAGTGTGTTCTGTTTTCGAGATGGTGGCGTGTACCTCTGCTATCTTGCATTCAAAATTTTGGCGCCAAAATTTTAATTCACTGCTGTTTGTCATCTAGTGCTTATCCTTATCACACGTGGAAACAACCTTGAGCTTATGCTTGTTCTAATGCTTATCCTTGCCTCGTACGTGTAAATCAGCCTTTACCGTTTCTGTTACTGTTACTGCCACTGTTATTGTTGTTTATGTTACTGAAACTTAATATCACTGTAGTGTTACTATTACCGTAAGGTTGTTGCTAATAGTAAAACTGTGTGCTTGTTCCATTTTCTTCGCTGTTTTTCTGTATTTCCCTAATTTTTATAATGCGCATTGTGTCGATACAGTAGTGTTTTGCGGCATAAATGTACCATAGAAATTTTTTCTCTTTTTGTTTTTTTTCGCATTTGATAGAGTGTGTCCTATGTGAGTATATAAATGAGGAAAAAATAACTTAATACTGGATAGGGGAGTAGTCAGTTTGTTCTTGATTTATGCTGACGACGTTTACGGAAATACCTTTAAAATAACTGGAATGCAGTTAATCACCCCCATCCCTTTTCTCTATCTGTCAATAATTTTTGTTTTTCCACTTACATGCACTTTTGCAGAAACTGCCCTTACAGCCTGTAGAGAAAGGTACAAGAGAGTAATATAGAAATAAATTCTCTTATATTATTCTATCTCTACAAATCTTATCTTATCTTATCTTATCTTATCTTATCTTATCTTATCTTATCTTATCTTATCTTATCTTATCTTATCTTATCTTATCTTATCTTATCTTATCTTATCTTATCTTATCTTGTCTTGTCTTGTCTTGTCTTGTCTTGTCTTGTCTTGTCTTATCTTATCTTATCTTATCTTATCTTATCTTATCTTATCTTATCTTATCTTGCCTTGTCTTATCTTGTTTTGTCTTATCTTATCTTACCTTATCTTATCTTATCTTATCTTATCTTATCTTGTCTTGTCTTGTCTTGTCTTGTCTTGTCTTGTCTTGTCTTGTCTTGTCTTGTCTTGTCTTGTCTTGTCTTGTCTTGTCTTGTCTTGTCTTATCTTATCTTATCTTGTCTTATCTTGTCTTATCTTATCTTGTCTTATCTTGTCTTATCTTATCTTATCTTATCTTATCTTATCTTATCTTATCTTATCTTATCTTATCTTATCTTGCCTTGTCTTATCTTGTCTTGTTTTATCTTATCTTACCTTACCTTATCTTATCTTATCTTATCTTATCTTATCTTATCTTATCTTATCTTATCTTATCTTATCTTATCTTATCTTACCTTACCTTATCTTATCTTATCTTATCTCATCTTATCTTATCTTATCTTATCTTATCTTATCTATCTTATCCCATGTGTTAGGGTCAGGGTTCTTATGCCATCTCATTATATCTTATTTCAACTTGTCTCATATTTCAAAACCTTAACTCGTCATTTAAAGTTCCATTTTTTATTTACATCTTACTTACTCTTATGTCATTTCATCCTATCCAGACTTACCCATTGAAAAGTTTACTCTTTTGTAACTTTTATCGAAAAGAATGAAATATTGTACATCGGTAAAAAAACACAACTTTTATTAGATGACGATGTTGTTAGGTTTGTCTTTATTTATCATCTCTTCATTATTCTGTTATTTAATTATTAATAACATCTTATTGTCTGCTTACACTCTCTAAGCCAGTGTACATGGTCGCAAGTTTCCTCGCGGGTGAATTTCGTCTGCACTGTGGAAAATTGTACGATATCGATTAGTAATTTTCAGCTATCTTAACAACATTTAACAACATGTATATTTTACAACATGCAATTTGTTTGTCGAAACAGCAGAACTTAGAAGGCACTTTTCTAAGATTATTTAAGGGAACCTCTACTCCAACAACAAATTGATGGTAAATTGTGTCTAAATTCTAAATTTTAATTTAAAAAATAGAAGCGACATTCAAGTCTGCTAAAAATTAGGAATGGTTATCGATTATTTTCGATTTTAAATTTCCCGGGCGCCGCCATCTTGCAGTTTATGACGTAATACAGTTGCCGCTGTTGTCAGTAAGCAGAAGTTCTATTGTGTAAAACAATTGAGCAAACAGGAAATTTAGAATGAAAAAAAAAAGGCGAAAATCAAATTGTGTTTTGTCTGACACGAAAATTGTATTTCCATGTTTTGCAACGAAATTTGAAATTAGATGTATTTTCAACAACTTAGCATTAATTTATTTCAAGAGTGGAGGTTTCCTTTAAGGTGTCCCACTAGGGTTTAAAGTCTCACACGCACTGATGATGAGGCGAGACTTTGTAATGAGTCGAGCGCGCTCGAGCTAACAAAGGCTCATACTCATGCAAAACAGCGAACAAGTCAACAATACAGCTCAAATACAGCCATGAAGAACAAACAGAAAAAAAAATATTTCAAAGAAACATTCTCTGTAATAGTTTTAAAACCAAAGTACTGCTTTTTGTGTCTTCAAAGATAACTGAGGCTGTAAATTTCCTTCAATTAGTTCTTGCAAACAATTCTCCATGTATGCCCAAGTAGTGAACTTGTAGCATTCCTTTACTAAGACGTTAGTATTGACCGTGAAAAAGTGAACTTTTATCTGTTTCTAATAGCTGGCACAAAGGTTTGAAATAGTTTGCTCTAATTTTTAAAAATAATAAACAAATAAATAAATAAATAAATAAATAAAAAAGCCTTCAAGTTGTTACGCAGGGGGCAAGAAACACAAATTTGGTTTTACTGGGCTTTTGTTGCCATGGACAGTTTAACAGAAAGGAATGCCTTCAAGCTATCCTCCGAAAACTCTCTTTTAGGCTACCCACTAATAGCTCTTATTGCAACATACTAAGTATCAAAACGAAAATTTAGGAAACCCATTGAAATTCTTTGTTCCCAAGCTATTCAGGCATTACTATCGGGCTTATTTAGTTAATGATTAAGCCTATGATCTAGTGCTAGTGTTGAATACAGATATCCATCTTATTTATATTACGTACTTTGAGACTTTACAGGCTTCTTTGCCTCCGTCGCCACTGGCAACATGATGAGAAGAAGAAAGAGCATTGTTGTCTTCAATGCCATCCCTGACTCTCCTTAACAAATAAAAAAAAAGAAAGAAAAAGAAACAGACAAGCAAACTATTAAGGATAACTTCTCAATAGTGACCGACCGATAATTTCTCATTATTTATTCCTTAAATTTCGCATGTTAAATCTCTTGATACCATGACGGTTTACCCCCCCCCCCCCCCCCCATATCTAAGAAATGTTTTTGAGCCTAGATTTCCTTGATTTTAAATTTACAGACAAGCAAACAATTAAATATAATTTTTCAATTGTCACTCACTGATAATTTTGCATTATTTATTCCTTATATTTTCCATGTTACATTTCCTGATAACAAGACGATTTTCCTTTTGCTAAACTATTTCTTCGTGCTTGGTTTTAATTGTTCGCAGAATTTGGACTTCGAGAAGTGTAACCCATTTTATTGTTATTTTATTACTATTATTTTTTTTTTTTTCAAAACTGTTTTACTTCCCATCTGCTGATATCTAAGTCTCATATTGGTTGTGTATTACTTGTTATTGTTAAAGTAAATAAAATAATTCATATATGAACTGCGGATGTATATGAAAGTGAGAAGTGATCATCGCAGGTGAATTTTCCAATTTATGCAATTGGAAATTAGAAGCCTGAAAAAACATTCAGGTTTCAACGGGATTCGAACCCGTGACCTCCGCGTTACCGGTGCGATGCTCTACCAAATGAGCTATGAAGCCACACATTGGGAGCAAGGTCAATTGTAGGTTCCCAATTTCCCGTGAGAGGAGTGAAACGATGTAAAGCATCGTTTACATCGTTCCACTCCTCTCATGGGCAAATGAATTGAAATGTAATACGCAGTTGGCTGCTGATTACATAATGTAGCATTCAAACGTACACTTAAATTACTTGCAATATTCACAACTTATTGCAGCCATCCATAATCACTGAAAGAAAAATGCAAAGGAGAATGTTATACCTAACAAAAGTATTCTTGAGGAATGCGATATATTTCATCTTTCTGATAATAAAACATTCTTACTGACTAAAATGCGTTGCAAAGACTACTACCAGTTTCTTTCAGGAAAATGTTACAACAAAACCTACAGCTGTGACGTCTTCGTCTAGGCATGGTCTTGATCTAACCCACCGTTAGAGTAAGTTATTTAAAAACATCTATAAAATCTCCATTGATGATAAGCTAAGAGAATTTGTCTTTAAACTAGTCAATAGAATCTTAGTAACTAATAAAGAACTTAAGAGATTTAAAATTAGAAATGATGATGCCTGCTTTCAGTGTCAAAACGCTGATTCATTGGAACACACTCTTTTGGAATGCCCCTTCTATCAAGAAGTATTATCCTGGTTTAATGTATCAGAAAATACACAAATAAACTTGTCGAACGAGCAATTCCTCTTTCAAAATTTTTCAACCTCTCCCACTGTGTACACAAAACTACGCCGCCAACTAGATTAGTTGCTTCTTTTCACAAAGAAATATTTATATGCACGCAAAATGACTGAGTGACACCCTACCTTTGTGCAGTTTTTAACTACCCTAAAATTACAATGGAAAAGTGAAAATCTAATATTTTTTCCCGTTTCTATACATATGTCTTTGCTACAAAGACATCCTCTTAAGTTGTTTAACTTCCCTCAACGTTTTCCTTTTCTTTTATTTAGTATATTTAGCTACTAATTTATTTATTTATTTATTTATTTATTTATTCATTTATTTGTTTATTTCTTATATAATTATCTATCTTTTGGCTTCATTCCCTTTGTTAAATGTATGTGTAATGTTGTAAGCACTGTAAATATTATTAGTAAAGCGAGATATTGTAAGATATTGTAAGTATTGTGAACATTGTAAGTATTTTAACTTTGTAAGTACTATAAGTAGTGCGTAGTTCTGCAAATATTGTATTGTGTGTCTTAGGCTAATAAAAATAAAATAAATTGTATTTTTGGTAAAAACTGCTCAAATATTTGACAATAAACCTTTACCGTAACATAAAATTGCTCTTAGAGCACCGAGAGGAAAAAATATTTTAGTGATTTGTCCGAAGAAGAACAAGCCTTAATCAGTTTTAGTGATTTCTCTGAAATACAAAAGAAAGAACTTTAAAAAAATAGCCATTTAAAGTTGTAAACCATTGTCATCCTTGCAATCAGCAACCAAGCAAAATCAATAGTAGTGTCTGTGCACTAATAAGGTTATTTCTAACAAAACTAAGCCATTATTTTGCAATAATTACATTGATTCAAATACAGTTTTTGTTTCGCCATTTAAAGTAACACTACAAGTAGGTGACACTGCCCCCTTAATGCCGCTATTAGCCGCGTTGATCCGCAATGGAAAACTGATGATACAGAAGCAGCTAATGGAGGATTATCTGTTCTCAAAAGCATTAACCGCCACAGAAATTAAAATTAGATTGTGCAGAAGAACAACTAGCGTTTTCTTTAGCCTTTGTCCACCTCAGACTTTCGTGAAAATGAGAAACTAAGTCTTTGTTTTTTTTTTCAGACGAGCAGTAAACGTGGTTAAAAGTTCGAAGATAAGCCAGCTACCATTTTTGAAAGCTAACAGCAGCTGCTGAAATCAGTTAATAAGATTTTTAAAAACGTTCCGCAATTATCAAATTATGTTAGCATACCCACATTTCCCATTTAAAAGGCCAAAAAATAATCACGTGCCGGAATACAAAAAATAACCTTTAAATTATCATCGGTTCAATACTCTCATTGGATGGCTCTCAGTGATAGGGCAGGTATTGGTCATTTGGAAAATTCACATTGTAATGATATCGTCAGCTAAAATTCCATAGCGACGGATTCACTCAACACAAACAGTAAAAGAGAAATTCAAGTAAACATCTGATTTGTTCTAACAACCTTCCAAAAAAATTACGTGAGAAGTAATATCTTATTTTATAATGATAAAAATGGTCTGATGTAGCTGTAGCAATTATTAACATTTTATGTGGTGGTTGTTTGTCAGGTTATAATTGAATAATTTATCGGGCCCGATTTCGTTTCCTGTTTAAAAAAATCATTTTCCCAGCATTAATCCCACCTTGTTTTACTAATCAGGCTGTTACATCTCCGATAAAATGTAAAATAATAACAATAAACATTGTTTCCTCTCTACTCTCAAAACCTGCGTCCTACTAAAACTAAATAGTTATGCACCTGTCTCGCAACAACTTTACTGAACATCTTTTCTCCAGCATTTACGCTGTCAGATAGTGACCTTTTTTGATGACTATTAAATTAAAACTGTCGTGTAACATCTTTTGCAAAATAGTGCGACGGCTCGAAAACATCTCAGAAATTAATCGATCCAGCACATCACCACAAAAAAAAAAAAGACAATTAGCACCACTTGAAATAATGTCGGCTTTGTTTAGATGTTATGGCTAAAACGTTACTGTTCTGTACTTGCCTTTGATACCCTATTCTTGTTGAGATGTAATACCACCGTTGTTCACTTTGGTAGGAAAACAACACAACCTGGTCATGAAAAAATTCTCGTTATGGTCTGCTGAAGTCAAACTGATCCTCCAAGTTCCGAAGGGCCAAGTGGTCTTCATTGACCACCAAGATATAACATAGAAGGTGGGGCTAATTGCTCACGTGTTACTCTGCTATTGACTGCCGATGACTTTAGACATTTATGGTTGGATATCAACAAAGTAAATGTCAAATTGAAATATTGACAACGCGTGGAATCAACTCCTCCTGTTTCATTCCCATCGTGCGATTAGTACTCTGACCGAAGAATTCCTAAAAGATAAGTATCCTTCCAAGGTCAGGGTGCAGAAAACACGCTAAGAGATAAAGGTAATCAAGATAAGATCTTTCAAATATCCATAGCGTAAAAAGTTTTTTGGCTAAATTTGTTTACAGTTATTCAAAAATGTATGTCAAGGCCAAAGACTAGGAGCCCTGTACACTTCTCACTTTACAAGCATTTTGGAAGCAAACGCGCTCTTCATGATCATTTTCCGTTTATTCGTAACGTCAACAAAATTGCAGGACTCAAATTATGTATTAAACTCAATTATTGTTTTACATACACTCCCGCTAACACTTTCTATTGCCTAAGATGATTTTAATTTTATGCAAGAAGTTTTGACATTGCTGGGACGGGAAGGAGATTGAGCGACCGATTTCGCGAACATATTCGAGGCGTTGAAAGAAATCACATAGATGCATCGAAACCGGTTGTTCGACACTTAAACGTACCAAATAATTCTTACCAACAAACGGCAGTCTGCATTTCCCTACATCATGGTAATAAAGAAACCCGCAAAACGTTTACAGCAAAATTTTATCTTACAAATCGGCACTCAGTTTATCCACACGGAATCGACAAAAGCTTCATTAAACGGGATATTGAGCTTTATTTGACCAAAAAATGCAAACTAAATTGGAAATGTGGAGTTCACGAGGCTTGAAGTTATTTGGATAAGCAATGTTATAATCCAACAATTTTATCTCTGGCACGCAATTGGTTTAAACGCGCCACGTGACTGAATACGCCCAGCTAAGACCCGGCGGAAATACCCGAGTGATATTCCCCAAGTGATATTTCCTAATTCCCAAAAGTTAAAGGTATCAAGTTGGCAATTAAAATAGATGTTAAGATGGGGGAACTGTTCGCTTTTGTGACAAAAGTAGAAATAAACCTGCTGATCGATAAAGTGGTACCAGAAAACGCCAAAAAATCAACTTCATCGCTGTAAACGTTTTTGACGATAGGCTGTGCGTAAACGTCTCTTTTAATGTTTAAATTTGAAAAAATGTTCAAATACTGGGAGATTTTCGCTTGATTTGAACCAAGTTTCACTCTCTTCAACATCCGTTGAGTAAAAATGTTACCGAAAACTTATGAAAGACGAAACGTTTTAGCCCAATTATCTTTCTTGAGTACTGAATAATATGACTATAAGCGATAAAGAAAGAAGCGAGGACCGAAAGAAATTTAAATAGATAGCAAAATAAATGTTAAGTGCGGTATCGAATAAAAATAACAAGAAGGGCTATTTAAGAACTTCACATTAAAAAAAAAAAGAAGAAAAGTTATGGTGGCTGCATTTCGGCTGGTTTTATTTTAGTTTTTTGTTTTCAGCTAACGACAACATTAACGCCTTTTAAAAACCATATTTGCATAAGCAAGTACAACATTATCTGTTCGGATAGTTCAACTGAAAAGTTAAGTCGAGGCAATTTTCAGTAAACGGAAACTTAATTCTCGAATTCACAGGCAGTTGTTGGTTAACCGACCTTACTACGCATTTTTAACGATATTTGCTCCTCCGTCAAAGCAAAAGGAATTAGTTTCCTAGTGTTATGAAATGTCGAAATGACGTTGAGGCGAAGAAAACTATAGATTCTAAAACTCAAAACCACATACGAATTTTTTAGGCGATGATGCATTCCGAACAGATGTCCACCAATGGAATGATGGACAGTTGGGTGATTCGGGCTTTTTCGCAACAGCATTGCTGAACGTAAAGTTTACCGAGCATTTACATTTTCAAATAATGTGATTTTATGTATTTGGATTAACCTGTCAAGGTTGGTCAAGGTCGTCAAAACACCAATGGAAAAAAAACAAAATAATTTAAAATCTCTATTGTTAGGCACCGAAATTCATTTTCAGAAAACAAGCGCAAGGCCCCAATAACACTAGAATTGAGCCACAGTATGTCAACATTTAACCAGTGGTTATGACAGTCGAAATACCGTCGGCTTAATTAACATGTTATGGCCAAAACATGATCATCTCGTAGTTTACTTTGATATCCTAGTCCTGTTGAAGATTAAAACCTCCATAGCCCTCTTTGCGAGGAAAACAGCTCAATCTGCTTAATGATAAAATTCCGTCAATCGTCTTAAGCTTACCTTCCGTTTATATTTTACGATACAAAGAACTTGGTATCGATGTTATCCTACAAACTTGCGGAAGACAATGTGATCTTCGGGAACAACCAAGAAATAACGAAGAAGGTTGGACTAATTGCTGACAGGTAACTCTACTATTGGGTGCCGATGACTATAGCGATTTATGATTGGTTGTAAACACAACATAAATTGCAAATTAGAAAATTGGTAATGCATGAAATCCACGTCCCTCTTTCCATTCCCCTAGCTTCAGTCTTCTAAGCAATGCATTTCTCTTTTTCCTAAGTATTCTTTAATTCCACTGATATGACCAAGTCGTATTCTAGTTTCTATAAAAACGTTTTTTAATGGGTCGAAAATTAATTGGTTTCTATCAAGTTTTAGCAGACTTAGGATCCAAAACCTGACTTCAAATACTTAAAAACGATTTCTTACTGTCAAATTTTTGCGGCTCGGTCTTCTGTTTTCTTCTCAACTAAAAACGATTTGCATCACGCGCGCACAGGACAGCACCTTCCGTGAAGGGAGCCTAATTAAAGACAAATGTTATCAAGATAATTTATCTTCTAATATTCAAAGCGATAAGAGGACCAAATTTTCTTTATACTTTGTTCAGAAACTAATGTCAAGGCTAAATTTTTCCGTGGTAGTTCAAAGGATTTTTATTCCTAATATTAACGGTAATTTATAGCGGAGCTCCGCGCGGGGAGCCCCATAGCTAAGAAATTTTGGTAAACCCATGAATGGGAATTGTGTTTTATTTTTGGTTAATGACAACATTAACGCCTTTTAAAGACCACATTTGCATAAGCTAGTACAGCATGATCTGTTTGGATAGTTTAACTGACAAGCTATGTCGCGAACATCTTTTCAAAATACGAAATCTTTTCTGTAGAATTCACAGGCAATGGTTGGTTTACTGACCTTAATCCGAATTTTTAGCAATAAATGCCCCTCCGTCAAAACGATAGCAATTAGTTTTCCAATCTTATGAAATATCGAGATGACGTTGGGCCGAAAAAGAAACTGTAGATTCTGAACTCAAAACTACATCCAAATTTCTAAGGCGATGATGCATTCCGAACAGATATCCACCAATAAAATGATGAACAGTTGGGTGGTTCGGGCTTTCCTCAACAGCATTGCTGAACGTAAATTTCACCGAGCATTTGCATTTTCAAATAATGTGATTTTATGTATTTGGAATAGCCTGTCAAGGTTGGTCAAGGTCACCAAAACACCAATGGAAAAAAAAATAATTTTAAATCTCTATTGCTAAATTAGGAAATCATTTTTTTAGAAAACAAGCGCAAAGCCCCATTAACAATAGAATTAAACCACAGTATGTCAACATTTAACCAGTAATTATGACAGTCGAAATACCGCAGGCTTACTAAACCGATGTTATGGTCAAAACATGATTATGCTGTACTTATCTTTGTTACCCTAGTTCTGTTCAGAAGTAAGACCACCGTTGCCCACTTTGGTAGGAAAACAGCTCAATATGCTTAATGATAAAATATAAGTTTACCTTCCGTTAATAATTTGCGATACAAAGTCCTTGGAGTCAATCTTATCCCTCTAACTTCAGAAAGACAATATGACCTTCGGGGAGCATGAGATTACGGAGAAGGTTGGACTAATTACTGACAGGTAACTATTATTTGGTGCCAATGACCTTTCAGTGATTTACGATTGGGTATGAACAAAGTAAACACAACATAACTTGCAAATTAGAAGATGGGTTATGCATGAAATTTACGCCCCTTGATCCATTCCGCTCACTTCAGTCTTCTGAGCAACGAATTTCTCTTTTTTTTTTTCTCAAGTATTCCTTTATTTTACTGATATGACCAAGTAGTATTCTATCTCTTATGGCAACTTGTGTATGGGTTGAAATTTTATTGGACTATATCACGTTTTATCAGAATTATGATCCAAAAACTGACTTCAAATACTTAAAAACGATTTCTTTATGTCAGATTTTTTCAGCTCGATCTACTGTCGTCTTCTCAAGTAAGAAATATTTGCGTCATATTCTTCAAGTATTCAAAGCGATTAGAGCATTAAATTTTCTTCATACTTGTTCAGAAACTTATGTCAGGCTTTAATTTTTTTTGCAGTAATTTTTTAATTTCACTTTTGAAATTATAAATTTACACTTACATTTTGCGCCAAAATTTAAAGGAGTAATTTGTCACCCATGATATTCGTAAGAAAATTATACGTTACGTACAGAACGTTCTTGAAGGCTTATCAGCACGTAACGTGAGAGTGTACGGGCTTGATGGAGGGGCGACTATCCAAGCGACATCCACGAAGTGTGAAAATAATCAATAGGGCCTTCTCGATGTTGAAATTTTAGATACGTTTGGCAAAAGCAATATCAAGTGTTTCGAAAAACTGGCTGTTTTAATAGGTCTTTATACAACAATATGTTTAATATAAATAAAGAGCGTAGACTTGTGAAGCACCGAGTTAGAAAAATGAAACTCTAATCAGGGCATATTTTAATATGACAATAGAGTTGGTGGTCGCAGGACCATTGATTTCTCCAATTTAGCGCGTAAAATACGTCGTAATGCCCAGCAAAATAACTCTAACAATATTTATTGCCGATTCAGTTTCTTAAAAAAAAAAAAAGAAAAACAGTAAAATCACAAGCCACAAATTCCTGATGCGAACAAATCCTGCCATCCAACTGACATAATTGTTTTCAAGACTGTTTGGATTTAGATGTTGATATGCAATGTTGCTATTTGCTTCTACGCTACTTTTTTTTATGATTGTTTGAAGTGAAGCGTTATAACATTTGTTTCCGATTATCAAAATGTAGTATTTAAATTGTTTTAAGGATACTTCCTGGGTTCGCGGGTGTCGTTTGGAGAAAAATTCGTACGCGCGCAAGTTTTAATAAACCTCTAACAAACTATATATCATTATAAAGCTTAATAAATGTAGTTTTCTATAAAAAAATGTAATTTGGCGATCTTTTCCTTTTTTAAGTGCTAGGAGCCAGTAGAACCTCGAATCGACCGATGGTCGTTCCATTGAATTAATCGGTTATCGAACGCCGCGCGAAGAACAAAATCGCTGTACAGTGTTATTCACAAGGCATCAATCAACAAAAAGGTGTCAGGCTTTTCCGAAATTCTGATTGGTTACTTAGATATCCACGTCTAAAGTTTGAGTAGCAAAAAATATTTGAGGCGTGTTGCGTAAACAGTCGCCACGGGAAAAATATTTTGAAAATCAAAATTCCCTGACATCGTTTTGTTTGTCATTATCCCTCGAATCTTCGGCCAAATTTCACAACAATCCGTCAATACTACATGCCCTATTAATTCGTTCAAAGTCGACATACTCTGCCAAAATTCAAATGCGAGTTTTCACTCGATAAAGGTTTACAAGAAAAACAAGCCTCCACAGGAGACTGTGACACAGTGGCGAGCCAATCGAGCAACAGGACCCCATGGCGTCAACAACAATGGCACAGAATTTCGCAGCAAAAGTATCGCGTTGCAGACACGTTTTAGACTCCGCTGTTGTGATCGAACGAGATGGGGAAAGTGGCGAAAGGAAAACGTAAAAATCAACCAGGAAAACGGGGAAAAACCAAGGCTAACGAGACCGAAAGCGCGTCAGCGAAGAGTTTGAGGAGTGCACTGATATCAGAAATGAAATCTATTGGCAATCGACCTCTGTGTACTTGATCCAATAACAGAGGATAACGTTGAAGGCCGCTGCTCCAGTTCTTCGTGATCACCTTGGACAGAACCTTCAACGTCGGCTAGAGTTTCTTGGTCGAACCAAGAGCCTTTGTCTTTGCAAGATCACGTTTTCGGTCTTCGCTGAAACCTATCTTTCCCTTTTTCTTAGGCCCTAGCTTCTTCCGAGATTTTATCCACAGGCTCTTTTCGTTTTTTGATGACTTTAACATGTGGGAAGCGCGAAGAATATCAAATTCGAAGTGAGAAATTTTCTGCAGGCGAGATGTAAGCAAGATATGCTTATTTTTGAAATAAGAGCTCCCGGATGAAGCGTTTTGCCGCGAAAATTCCTCTGGGGCGTCCCGTACTAAGAAGATTATGACACCTTTTTTTATTTATTTACTTTTATATGGAAATACGTTTTCCTAAATATCTCCCGCTTTTTTTAATATTTTTCATTTTTTTTTTCAGTAAATGTTAGATAAAATCCCCAAATTCTATTTGGTCGAAAAGAATGTTTTTTCACTTTTTCACCCTATCGAACCCAGGAAGTACCCTTACAGCGAAATAGTTACTAAAAACTCCTCACTCAGTTTTTCGATATTCTTTTTCTACACTTCATGTCAGCAAGACGGCTCAGATCTGGAAAACTATCTTCGACAAATTCTGAACGTGTTACCAAGCAGGAGAAGGTGACGAATCCCGAAGAGACAGCAATTTGCGAGGAAGTGATGGCCGAATTAAAGTTAGTGAGAGTTTTCAAATTTTGGCCCTCCGTGAAAATCTAAACGACTTTCAATAATAATAATAATAATTTATTATTTATATAGCGCGCGAATCATAAACAGATGCTTTCGCGCGCTTTACAATAAAGATATCCTAAATAAATATAATTTAAAATTACAATGGCAAGGTCAATGGCTAAAATACAATTCTCAATAAAGGTCAAAGGCTTGTCGAAATAAATGAGTTTTCAACCTGTCCTTAAAAGATTGAACACTTTGTGTGCAGCGAACTGCGTTCGGTAAATTGTTCCAGAGCGCTGGTGCGGCTACGGTAAAGCTACGATCACCCAGCGTTCGCAGAGTCTTGATTCTGTGCGGTTGAAGGAGGACTTCGCCGGACGACCTAAGACTATATCTAGATACTGTCTTTAGGGTGATAATTTCGCTAAGATACGCTGGAGCGAGTCCATGGATAGCCTTATACGTAATTAACAATATCTTGAAGTCAATACGATACTTCACTGGCAACCAGTGCAACATTTTCAGTGTTGGAGAAATGTGATCGAAACGACTTACGTTACAGATAAGCCTGGCAGCAGCGTTTTGGACGCGTTGGAGTTTTTGCAGTTCAGTAGTAGGTAGGCCATATAAAACGCTATTACAGTAGTCGAGGCGGCTAAAACTGAGAACTGAGAACTGAGAAATTTCCTTATTCTTCTAATATTAAACAAATAAAAGAAGGCAGCTTTACACGTCTTTCAGCGAAATACCAATGCAAGGCTTGAGAAATTAGTGAGTGTCATATCCAAATTAGATGAAATGAATGTTCTAAAGACCAAACAGAAGGATTTAGAAAAAAAATGTCGAGGGCGTGAAACTATCTGTTGACGCTGTGAACGCCACTGTCCGCAGCGAAATGGACAGCCTTCGGGGTAGAAACACAGAACTGCAGAAAAAACTGGAGCATTTGAGAGCCGTTGTTTGAGAAAACCGGGCAGGCGTCACGGATGGGGGTCGGCCGATTTCTTTCATTTTGTAGCTGTTGTCTAGTTTCGGTCAGTGATGTTGAAAGGCAATATTTTTATATGCAAACACCTCATAGTTTTCGAGATTCGACCACTCCCCCCCCCCCCCCCCCAAAAAAAAAAAAACAAAACAAAAAAAATCGGCCGTTACGGACGAGAAATCCGGTAAAATTCAAATGCTTACCTCGGTAACGCGTTGACAAACTACTCGCCACCTAAATTCTACCAACTTCGAATATCTCTTATTTGGATAGTGTTTCTCTGATTCTAAGTCATGTCAAACTTTCTCGATACGTTTATTACCTCAAGAGAGGAAAAATGATTTGCACGTAATAAAATTTAAAAGATAAACATGTGTGTTTATTGACTTTTCGTAAGATCGTTCTCTCAAAAAGGCGGCCGTTTATAGTAAAAGAAAATAATTGTAAGAAATCATTATCATCCCCTTAACACGAATAACGAAACTGAAGCTTGGAATCTACAAAATCCGAAGCGCTTTCAACCTTGATTTCAGGTGCATTTTATCTGTAATATTGGACAACATAATATGTCACGCACATTGTCACGCACTTTTTGTTGATACAAATTTTGGCAAATTTTAATTTAAGCTGTGGCTCTTTCCCTGACAATTTGATCGGCTGCCGAAATAAGAACCTCAATTTGTATTTAGAATCCTAAACTGGTCAATTAGTTCCTCGACTCCTGTTACGGCTCTTCAATTATTTAATTGTTTAGCCAAATATTTCAAGAAAAATAACAAGCGTGTTTTTTTTATCCCAATCCTAATTCATAGCTTAAAAAAAAAAAAAAAAGGAAATTCACAACTTGTTCTTGATGAAACTGGAATTGTCGGTATAAAAAGAGGTCTAGGCTGATTGCCAAATTCAGTTGTCAACTAGTCGACCGCAGAAGTGTAAAAGAGTTGCCAAAACATCATGTGTCTTCTCTACTGCCGCTGCTTGAGAAATATGTGTTATTTATGTTTCAAAAAGAGGCTAACAGATATGCAATTTTTTCACCTAGTATGACGCTTCGAAGCCATACATCTTTCACACGAATCTGAAGTCAATAAACTGCCAAGGCCGCAGGTGAAAGAGGTTTCAATATGCATTGAACACGGCCTAAAAGAAAACAAGGGCTGATGCTTTCTACAGCTGAATTATTTTTATATTCTAGTTCTTTAGAACTCTTACAACCGTAGCATCATCATCATCATCATCATCATCATCACCATCACTATCATCATCATCATCATCATCATATTATTATTATTATTATTATTATTATTATTATTATTATTATTATTATTTTTATTCTCATTCTTATTCTTCTTCTTATTATTATTATTGTTATTTATATTATTATTATTATCATTATTATCACATGACGTGTCGCATTTTTGTAGTGTCGTTTGTGCATCTTTTAACTTTCCAAGTTTTTTAACCATTTATATTTCATCATTTCATTACTAGCACTTAAAAAATTCAAAAGGTTTTTATCGTTTTTTATTTACGTAGCTTTTTTTTAGTTCCTCAAGGTTAGTTTTTTTAACCGAAAATTTGGCAACTAAATCAGTCTGACCCCGTGGACCAAGATAGATAAAAATGTCTCACCTTTACTATAGAAAAACAATCAATGTATAAACGGTTTCTGTCTTCAAATGGAAGGTGAATAACAAATGCTTTTCCCTGAATTTAATTTAAAAATATAAAAAGCGAAACATTGAAAAATGTAAAAGGATATTGTACGCGTGATGCGTAACGTTACTCTAGATCATACTGGAAATTAAGATCCGTCATTGACCCGGCGTCACAAGCATACCAGGACCGTACAAATGGATTCTGTCTCTAAAGGAAAGGTGAAAACGTAAGAATTAAAGCCTGGGGATTATAAAAAGCATTCGTATGACAAATGCCGTTTTCCCCTGTATTTCATTCTGACTGCAAGAAATGCAATTCTATCTGGTGGTTACTCGTTGTCCCGTAATTATTATTATTATTATTATTATTATTATTATTATTATTATTATTATTATTATTATTATTATTATTATTATTATTATTATTATTATTATTATTATCATCATTATTGTCTTTGATCAAAAATGATTTCTTGAAACATAAGCAAGCGAAGTTAATAGCCGACGTTTCGACGTCACCGTGACGCCAATCTCAAGGCAAAGTGGATAAATTTGTGCGAATTAGCATATTAACAATGAATCTCAAGTTCTTCAGGTGAATACCTCTGCGCGAATTGAGTCTGTTCGCACGTTTAGGGATGGTTTAAGTTTTATTATGAAAAGCATCTCCTCAATAAGGCAATCAAATTTGTTCGAACATTTAGCTAACACGTGAAATTGTTCTTGAGGACAACGAGGTACGTTCGAGTTATGTTCGCTCAAAAAGTGTTTACAAATAGACGACTATTTTTGTTTGTGTCCATCATCGTGTTCGTGGAGGTGGCCGCGAGTGTAACCAACATATCCTGCATCGCACAGGTCACATTGAAATTTACAAACTAGACATATTTTAAAGTGTTATGTTAACATTGAACAGGTTGTTGTTGTTTTTTTCTTTTTTAGATTAAGAATGAGAAGTTACGGTAGAGCAGTTGCAGGATAGAATACCCGGCCACTATTGTTAACTTGTGTCGGAAAGTTCTGTATTTTTTTTTTTTTGTTTGTTTGTTTGTTTGTTTTTTTTTTAATTGAGTTTAATAACCACACAAACAGTTTAAAAACCACTCATCAGTTTAGTGACAGTAGACCTTAATATTAGAATATTTCTTTTCTGTTTAATTTAATAGTTCAGTAACCACACAAACAGTTCAAAAACCACACATCAGTTCACTGACAGCAGACGTTAATATTAAAAGTATTCGATCCACCATAAGATTCTTTGTGGCTGTACCATGCCTTGAAATCGACCAACAGGTTGGTAGTAGACACTGATATTATGACCGTTTTGTTGCCTTTCGAATATTCATTCAAGACACCAGCGTGCAACAGGTACATGCCAAACATCTTCGCGGCTTCATTTGGTTTTTTTGCTACATTTCTCAGCTTGCTGCTGGTTCCGACGGAGTAGATGGTTTCATCACTGGGAAACTTAAGAAATAGAGTCCGCATTGAGCTACGTACTAAATTAAGCTTAATTATGAATGCAAAAATCATTTAACAAACATTGTTATAAATATGAAATAAAATATTACCTGTCGTGAGCGGTTCTCGAAAGGCTTCTCTGAGATGTTTCTCATTTCCCGGCAGTATATAACTTTTTCATTCTGACATGGGCTGCTTCTTTGATTTGAGGAACGAAACTAGCATCAGCATGTTGAATTCCGTAATGTTGCTAAAGTCCATTTTTTGGATAGAAACAGTCTCGCATTGGCACACCGGATGTGGACATGCAATATTTTGTTCTATATCAGCAAAATCAACAGGCCAAAATTCGCTTTTAAAAATTGCATTATCGTCCGCCATTAAACATTCCGCCATCTTGAAAACAAGATCAGCCATACGTCTCTTCCCCTTTTTCCTTCCCGCCATCCTTTGCGCGAAGAGAGAGAGACGTCTGGGAACGAGGCAGGACAGTTACACTGTCAGAGTGAATTGAATATTTCAAATAAAATATAGGAGGCATAAATAGATGTTATATAGAATGTATAACACAGTGTATAACATCGGTGTTTAGAAATGTCAATATGGTTGAAATTGGTCGTAGACAACGGGATGTTGAAATCAACATTTGAAAAGGGAAGGGTTAGCGCCCTTTTTTACCACAAAAATATACTAAGTCTTTGGCTGCGTCAACAATTTGCGGAAATTTCACGTTGCCCGAATACAAATCATCCCTAAGACCTACTTTTTAAAGACAAAGACTGTCACCTCCTCAAGCAAGGCACACAACATGCCTTCTTTATAGCTCACGCCCGAGTAACTGAAAGTTACCCGTTAAGCTCAAAAGAGAACTAAATAGGGAGCATATTAGACGAGGCAGGACGCTGCACTTGTAAGACTTTTTCCCTCACTAGAATAATGATGTCCTCAGGAAAACTTTGCTTCAGGAAGCCAAACAAAACGCTAGGGCTAATGAATTTCTTCTCAATTAAGAGCGCGCCGAATTCAAAGCGAGTTCGTTTTGCCTTATATAAACGTTTGAGTTTAGCTGGGCAAAAACAATGAAAGGAGTCTACATCGGGTGTTTTTTTTTTCTTTTTTTGGGGGGGGGGAGGGAGAAAATAGCTTTTGTCTATAAAATGACTACTGGTGACCCTTGTATCGTACATCTAAACAAGTTTACACAGTCGCCTAAATTTGTATCAATACGGATAATAAAAAATAACATCATGTAATATGATACAATAGGAGACAAAGACAATAGCGTAACTAGCAAAAAAAGTTAAAAAACATCGAAGATATGACAATGGTAACAATGGTAACAGGTATTGAAATTACTTAGTGCAGCATGGTAGGCTAATTAGGTGTTGTAGCAAATGCAATTTTTATATCTAAATTCGCGTCTTTTGTTTAGGCCGTGAGGGTTGAGTGTAAAAAGCTGCGTTGTCCAATTAGCTTCTCTAGTAAGTAATAGTTGATCCAGATAAACAGCGTCTCCCTGACTCCTAATTTGTTCAATGACTATGAAACTATTTGAGAAATTTCATGCTTGATACATTTGAAATGGACCGAAAAGGAAACAACTGTGAGCTACTTTTTTCTTAAAGCCAATAACAACTAGTATAACTAATACCGAGGACCCGTTGGCTCAGTTGATAAGGCACCTGTCTCCCGTGGGGGAGGGTGTGGGCTCAAACCTCGGCTAGACCAACACTCAGGGTCTTTAAATTAACCGAGGAGAAAACGTGCTGCCTTTGTAACGATATCTGCAAATGGATAGACTTTCTAGTCTTCTCGGGTAAGGACGATAAATTGTAGGTCCCGTTCCACAACCTTTGTTTATGATTACTTTGTGGGACGTTAAAGAACCCACACACTGTTCGCAAGAGAAGGGGACGCAGTTCCCAGTGTTGTGGTCTGGCCTTTTATCTTTTAAACTCGTGCTTGGGTTCGGTGCATGGGTGAGAGAGATCTGCTATGGACCGATCGCGGCTGCCAGAGGCGCCTTCACATGCTGACGTCCGGTCACACCCCATACAATGGTAAACCGCTAGCTATGAGACTTGGTGATATGTGCGGTATGTAAGAATTTATTCATTATTCATTATAGTAACTGAGCAATTAAATCCCGTTCTTGGAAAACTTTCAGCAACTTAAACTTTTGTAAAAGCATCCAAACAAACCAAATTGTGTTCATTTACACAATTATGACTATAAAAGGGCACAGGACGATCAGGGAACACGGGGGACAAGTACGTTTTTAAGTATTTTGCTTAAATGTTTTCGTTGGTCGCACATGTTTTCAGGTCAGAATACTGGGAAAATGAATCAAATACTATAAACAGTTTGTTGATAAAAAACAGCGCATATTGTGATGGCAATTTTAGTATTGAGAATAAAGGAACCTTTATAAGGTTCCAACGCAGAACAAATGAAATAAAAATATCAAAGAAGCTTTGGTGAAGAAAACAAAACATAGATGTACTTACTTGTTTACCCAACTTTAGTCATGTGCTTAAGGGAGCTTTTTTTTTAGCCTTTTTGGTCCACATTCGCACACGAGAGTTTCGCACTTACTGGAGGTTACAAATTTAGACTTTCAGTGGATTTCCCTGAACGCAATTGATGTTCGATTAGGATGGTTTAATTCTTCTCCTATTTTCAGATTATGGTAAGACGGGGTGGGGATGAAGACTGTTTACATGCAAACACCACCTCTACAGCGACCAAACGTACTCCCCTTAAATGACAATGTAGCCAAACCCAACGGAACTAACTGGCGTTTAGATTACAAATTTTATGACACAAAGTTCCCCAACACCATTTTTATTTCTTTGAGCTGAATGAGCATTGATATAAACTTACAGCATTATGTTTCATATCTAACGAGTAAATGTCGCGCTCTCAGCCTTTAACTTTCAGTTATATCTTCCTTATAGAGTCCTAAAAAACTAACTTAGGATAAGGCTCATAGCTTGTTTGATTTCATTATTTCATTTCGAGAGGCCTTCCCTTTATTTTAATTATTGATTTTTTAATACACGGGGGGCTTTTCGCAAAGAATGGTGGGGCTCTTGGGGGCCCAATAACCCGTCATTTCGCATGAGGCATCATTCCACTTTCCTGGCTTTCCAAAAAAGTGCGCGCAGTTCTCTTTTCCCTTGTAGTTATTAGGTTCCCCTTCTCCCCAGTTCTCGTACTGTCCCTCCAGTGGAGTGCCATCAACCCAATACCACTTGGAGTCATCAGCGTTTTTCTTCAGCCCAATCCACGCTTTCGTCTCAGTGACCGTTTCCTTTTCCATCACCAGTTCGTAAACGAACTCGTTTTCTTCGGCTGAAGTGATAACAGCAAGGTCTCCTCCCAGGTTTTGACAAACTGCCCGAGCATCGCTCCATTTCGTGGTTATAGTGTCATCGACGTAATAGCATGAATTACCGTCAAATTCTCTCCAGTTGGCTGAACAATCTGTAAAGCAAAACACAAGAGCTTCGTTTAATTTCCTCAAAACACATGTTATTTTATCATATACATTTCCCAAAAAAATGACAGCTTAATTGTTAGCTTTAAGCACAATATTTTCAATCGCATCTAGGTCCTCAGTCTTGGTGGGTTATTTTTTGGAAAGGGACATTTTCAAATATAATTTTTAAGTGACGACACACTAGGAGCAATTGGTTTCTTAGTTCAGTGTTCCGCGTGGTTTTGTCTTTTGCTTGTTCAATTGCTATAGGTGCAAACTTAGAATGCGCATTTTTCTATCTGTTCTCTGTCGATAAAAATAGATCAAATGTTCTTAATTTTAGTGCTCATTTTACACAGTACGGAACACTTTGTTCTTATTAACGAACTGGACAGAAAGAAAGAATCATTCCTGATGACCCCTCTCTGATTGGCTGTACGGAACGTGTTTTCCCCTTACAGTTTTAACTATTCTTTTTCATGCCAAAGAGGAACAAAAATGTTGCTAATTAAGTTGTTCTTTATTTGAAGTTTATCCACAACGTATTTGCAGACCACACGTCTGCTTTTCCACATTTTTGAAAGAAATTTGGATCGTGACTTCCCCAGGCATGTTCGGTGGACAACTCTTTGTTTCTTTTGATTTTGCCTGTACCAAATACACATCAAGTGACAGTGTGGCATGGGACAAGATTGATGCGGTGTGGGAAGACACGGTTCTACAGATATCTCATTGGTGAATTATTGCGTAGTGTCTCCCGAGGGACGTTTTTCAGGTCGGATAGTAGAAGTGCAGTTTTTTTCTTGAGAAACAGTGGAAGTTGTTTTTTTAGATAAGCAAACGAGTAGAGGAGGTCAACTGCCCAAAAATACCAAGTCCATTGTCCAAACACAAGAGCGTTACTTTAAAGAAGCCGATTGTGACGGTCTTTTCCAGTGCAAACCTGAGACATGATGGTGTTAGGAACTCGACGAAACACAGCTTTCCTCTTGAACAAAACGTTTAATAGCCATTAGACATAGATATACAACCTTTTGACGCCCGAGCAAGATTACAACACTTTCGATTTCGAGCTACAAAGTCTCTAACAAGGGCGCGTAACTTACAAATCTAACTTACTACGGTAGAGTAGGGTTAATCATAGTTATAAGTCCAGTCTCTCACGTCTCTTAACTACCCTTTCAAATCGGCTGAGACAGGCTCTAACATCCCCCCTTCTTGTCCTCCATCAGGGAAGACAACACTGAGTCTAGGTTCATCAACATGAACACTCGGAGCGGGAATAACATTCGACTGCAACTTCTCCCCACTATGTGCGGGAACTTCTTTTTCATGACTGGCTTGTGGTTCGGCTGATTCTATTTCAAATTGATGTAGACCAGTTGTACAGGTCTAGTTAGGATGCTCTTTTGTACTCTTACTATTACAGTTCGTACAAGTCGGTCCTCTTTAGCTCTACCTAGTTGTCGTCACTTACTGCGGCCAGAGGTCTGGAGTTGATTACACCTTCTACCTTGATGAGACGTGTATTCAGCTCGTTGAAGGACGGAAGTGCTCTTTCAAGAATTACGCAGTGGTTCCTTAACTGCTCTACAAAATCTTTTCCACCATCTACCTCTTCGTGGTAAGTGTACTATGATGACTCTCCACTTAATACCCTTAGCTGATAACTCTGACTTGATTCGCTCTTGATCCAAAGTGACCAACAGCGACTCGCTCTGTGACTTTTTTGGCTGATCATACAACTTCTTAATCTTTCTACTTTCGGCTTGGAAGTTATTTGCATTGTCTGACCACCCTGGCAAAGACCTCTGCGATTTGTCGTGCGACTAAAGGCTGGCACAAATTCATCTGTCGTTAGGCCATTTGTAAGCTCCAAGCAAGCCATACGCGACAACGCACATGTGAACACACATACGTTTGCTTTCTTGGCACTTGAGCCCTCCTTTACGTTTATGGGTTCATCAAAGTCAATACCAATGTGTGAAAATTGTAAGGGGGTTAACACTTTTTCATCGTGTAGTGATCCTATCTTCTGTATGCAAGGTTCAACTCGCTGTTTCTGGCAAGGCACCCGTCTTCTGATATCAGGCTTGACCTCAAATCTTCCTTAGGGTAGCCAAATCGTCTGTCGTAAGACTGAAAGTACAGTTTCTGGACCGGGATGCAAAATCTTGTAAAACAAGACACGAAAGAAAGGGCGAAATCAAGCCACCATTCCCGTCGGTCAACTAAAAATAAAAAAAAAGTTTATGTTCCACTCCTAAGTAGCGTGAAAACGAAGCAGAACATTGTTGAAGAGGCCCGGCTGAGGATAGGGGCGTTAGAAGAGAAACAGAGTTTAGAACGTTGCTTGGAAGAGCAAGAGGCCGAGTTTAAGAGAAGAGAACTTGAAATAGAGGAAGAAAGGAAACGAAATAGAGCCGAATCAGAGAGGAAACTAGAAAAGATAGCAGCAGAAACAGAACTTAAGAAGGCTGCGGTTGAGTTGAAAATAGAAGAGGAAGAGTTACTAAGCCAATACTCATGTGATAGAAATAAAGGAGACGAGGTAGATCCAACCCTGTCCACCATGTTGTATCCGGATGTATCAGATCCTCCGATAAGCTTACCGCTGAAAGTTTCTTTCTTTGCGCCTCCCTTACTCGATATTCACACTTCAGCAGCACCTATGACCGTGACGGTTAAACCAGAGGTGTCGTCGGTGTCAGTCATTTCTCAGAGCAATATATCGTCCGCGTATGTACCATTACCTAATCTGTTGACTTCGCAGAAGAAAACACTTTAAGTGCAGAAGCACATGGCTTCACCCCTCGCGTACACGTACCGACAGAAACGGCGAGTCCCTCTTTTGCCAGCCAGAAGGAGAATGTTTCACCTAGAGAATATCACCTAAGTAAGCAGCGAAAATCTGGTGTGAGTCCATCATTTGCAGCTCAGTCAGCTCTGCAACCAGTTTACACCTCTCTTGAACATGTTTTGTTACAGACAATTCAACAACTCAGGCAGCAGTCGGTGCAACAGGCACGGCATTCAGAACCAAAGGCAGACATGGCTCCATGGTCAACAATAGCTGAAGCACTCAAGCAAGGTCCTTCGCTGCCAAAAATAGAACTGATGACGTTTGGAGGAGACCCTTCAGAATATGCAGAATTTGCTGTCAACTTTCGTGACCACATCAAGAGCCAGGTGACCGATGATTCTCAGAGATTAACCCGTCTACTGGCACAGTGTGTTGGAAAGGCCAAAGATGCGATCAAGAGTTGTCTTAATCTTCCCGAGGGCGAGAGAAACCAAGAAGCTTGGAAAACCCTAACGAAGAATTTTGGTCAACCCCATATGGTGTCCAATGCACACTTGAGAAAGTTAAGAGAGGCTAACATAAGAAGAGGCGATGCTGCTAGTCTAAAATGCACTTTGCCAGAAGACTTGAGGATGTGAAGAGGGTGTTAACTAGTATGGGACCCCGTAATGCAGTTCGTCTCGATAATGAAGATATGGTCCTGATGCTGTTGAGAAAACTGCCTGATAAAAGCCTAAACGAAAATGGACGGATATTGCTGGAGATATTATCCAATCCAAGGGCCAGGTTAGCTTTGCTTACTTCTTGAGCTTCATCCAGAAGCGAACTGATCGCTTGAACAATCGTTTTTGGCAAGAACTGAAGCCTTCTCAAGTCCAACATGGCAGAGATAGGAGACCAATTAGTAGAGACAGACAGGAGCCACCTCGAAGAGCTACCACCCTTCATGTCGGCGCACACAAAAACACACACAAAAACCCTGGCAATGTTGAAGCAGCTACCTTGAAGTGTTACCATTGCTCTGGCTCACATCCAGCAGGCAGAGAGTTTTAAAGGTGCACCATATCAAGAACGATTTCGAACTGTGCAACAGAAGAAATTGTGTGGAAGTTGCCTGGACAAGGACATTTTACTAGGGATTGCATGAAGAGATTTACTTGTCGGAAGCCTGGATGTGAGAAGAGACACCACTTCCCTATTCACCCTCCTGACGACCCGAATACCACTAGCCCTGCAGTAAAGCAGAACAGTGTCAAACAGGAACCAATTATGGAAAACCAGAGCTCTGTTGGTGGAACAGCCACTGAAACGTGAAGTGTACTTTCTGGTATTTCGACCTTTCACGAAGCAAACATGAAGCATCCCTATTCCGAACACTGGAACCGCACATTGTAAAATCTACCGATCGAAACCTGTTTCGAAATCCTGGATGCCTCAAAACAGTCTTGTACTCAAAGCTATAATCCCTTTTGATTGAAAATATTATTATGTTAACACTTGTGGAAAACTGGAGACGTGTAGCAAGCCGTGAAATATGTAATTCAGTTAACGTCGCAACGAGCATATATCTACAGTACCACCCAAGTGTACACGACGCCAGATTGCTATTTAGTTCCGCTGTTATTTTACCGTTAAAACTAAAAAGAAGATCCTCAATATGCATGTTGTCGTCTTCCTTTGTTCATTCTTATCTCGAGATTTTTTTGAAAAGCTCTGAAGAGAACACGCCACACGCCAAACAAAACAAAGCAAAGCAAATAAACAGGGAGATCAAATACAAATAGCTACAAATGCAGGCCCGATTTAGTATTCAGTTGAGTAAGACTCAACCACACATTTATTTCATATTCCAGTGAGAAGGCATAATGTACATCAAATTGTGCATAATTGTTCTCCAGTCTGGCGTGATCGTTCCTCTAGGGCAGTTTAACTTCAAAGTTTTGTCCATCAAATTTGAGTCCTTTGTTGAACTCAGCGACTGCATATCCTTCCCTTGAGACATGGTTGGATTTTCAGCTTCAGTAATGCCAATTGGTTATAGTTCCCAGAAGTGTCTTAAACTCGTGGTGACTTCATCGTTTTCCATTACTGTCAACATAGATGCTGAGTACTTTAAATAGCAATAAATGCGTCCTGTAAGACCCCAGCCAAGGCGAAATTTTACGGAAATCAATGAGTAAGCAACTGATTCTCGTTTCTGTTTCCCAGCTACAAATGAGTAATAATAATCTGCAACGATTAGAACATCTAATTGAACTGAATTACGAGGGCACTAGTCGGCGAGAGTTAATCCTTGTTGGTGAGGGTTGTTCTGAAGATTTAACCTGACAGGACCAAGGGGGTTGCAGATCTTGGGTAGGGTAAGGGCGTCCCTTTCTACAGCTTCTGTTTGTACTCTCTTAATCGGTAAGGGAGCGAATCGCACTCTTTGCAATCTCTTGGTTTCACCGGTTTCCCCCCTTATTTTGGGACACTCAATGACTCTGTAGGACCTTGCAGCTAATAGAATCTTTAATTAGGTACGAGCGTTGACTTCCAGAATATAAAAGAACACGAACTGTTACTTCCTGACCATTCACAGACAACCTTACTAACGCTGTCTGAAGAAGTGTCTTCTTCACATACGAGATAGGTTGGGTTAAAGCCAATCCACTAAGGATGCTATTGGTCATGGCTGGAGTGTAGTACTGGGTACATCCTGAAGTGTAGAGGTAATTGGATACTGGTTTGTGGTCGCTAGTGGCTAGCCATGCAATAACTTGTGATGATGTCGACCACAATTTGCAACTGAACACATGGCCTGGCGACAAAATTAATTTTGGAGAAATGCTTGTAGTTGGTACGCTTTTAACAATTGTAACACAGCTTGCTTTCTTCGACTAGTTCCCATCTTTCTTCCTTTAACTTTCCATTAAACAATGGACGGTTTGATGAATCATGATCTGCTTTACGAAAACTACAAAAGGATTATTTAACGGTGCTTGTACCACACTGAACAAAGCAGAAGCAGTTGATACTCGTTCACGGTAACTTGTATGGGCTTAACTGACTTCTTGCTTTCGTTTCTACCATTACTGGAACTACGATTATTTGGGTTAGTGTTTGTGTAAAGGACTCTCTCTCCTGTTTTTTTGGACACAACCTTTCGATAATAAACAAATAGAAATCAATGTCAACGTCAGGGGTGTCTGCAAGCTCTAACTCCCACTTTTCCAGTAACTGAGGGAATAATTTTGTCTCGAACATTAGCAACAGGATACATTTGTGGCTCACTGGGTTTTCCTCGTGAGCTTCAAAATCTGTAGTTCTGTTCTTTAGTGTATCATAGAGATCGCGGATTGAAGATGCACTTCGCATCCATCTTAATGACAGATTTCACTAAGGGTGAAACAATAACACGCTTTCTTCCATACATGTGCTTCAGACAATCAACCGCTGGTTGATAGTTTGCTCCTGTCACCTTAAACTCTTTTATAGTTTGCAAGGTATGTCTGGTCAGCACTGAACGCAGATAAGTAAACTTTTAAACGTTAGGTAAGTCATAATTCTTCAAACTAAAGTTTTGGAATTTCAACACATGACCATTAAACTTTGGAAGCTTAATAGCTTAATCCTGGGCAGTTTCAGGTCTGACGATTGGCGAATTTCGGTATGTGACCTTTGTTGGGAGCTTTAATTTTCTACTTTGCTTTCCTTACACACGTTTTCATAGGCGGAATAAATAGCTTTATCCATGAGATCCAGAGGACCTCTCCAAAAACTGCAAAGCCCTTCCTCAACATTCTCTTTTGCGATCAAAGCAGTTATCTGATTTCTCCACTGAAGATAGCTTAGTTCGACAATGCCATGAATCAAATCGTCCATATCCATTTGCAATGCCTTAGCCTTTCGTCTTATAAAGCTTATTTGCTGGGTTTGATCCTCATTAAACCCTCGAGGAGACTCTTCCGAAACCTCATGGAAATTCCAGCTCTCTTGCAATTCTGGCTTAACATCAACATTTGACTGCAAAACATATTGAGCGTTTACTTACCGTTCAAGTTTGGTAAGGCGTTTTAACAAAGCAAGTACTTAAAGCTTCTTAAATATAGTTGGAAAGTTAAGAAAAAGTTCAATTTGACATGGTCAATTTTTCTTACTTTGTCGCTTTGTCAAATCGTTAACATCAGGCGTGCAGGATGATTCCAAACTCGGACATACGAAACAGATAGGCTACTCAGATGGCATTGCAAAATTAGGGAATTATCAAAAAGTTAATTGAGCGTCGGAATCTGTAACAAGAGCGTTGGCCTCGACTAAAAATGTGCCTAAGAAAGATTCGCCAGGCCGCTGCAAAAATGATGCTGTTGCTGCGGACCAGCAAACTCGACTGAGAATGTGGCAGATGAAAACAAAAATAATCTCAGTGGTCATTCGTGCCTTAAAAGTAATTAAGAAAAGTCACAGGGAGCCCATACAAATGGTGTGACTGGTGACTGTTAACAAAATTTAAAGGATTTGTATCGAAATATTATAAGGTTCGTATTATTAAGCCAAATGTTAGGGAAAATGTTTATCTGAAAAGTCACAATAAATGTAAACTTACCCCAGTCGTTGTGCTTTGTCGTTCTTTTGCCTGAAAACGGCGAATTAAGGCGATTTTGAAGGTTTTGCTTTCGTCGTTTACCTGAGCGTTATATAGAGAGAAAAGGGAGGAAAGCTCTACCCGGAAATTCAAATCGCCCCGCTTCCAAACCCAGCACCAGTAAGGTGGAGATGTTAAGCTTTTCTCTCGTACCATTCGATGGAAATCCGTTCAAAACGAGAAGCGCCAGTCTGCGAAGAAAATCAAAATATCGACATTCGAAGTTCAAATTCACCGTTACAAATTTTTGTGTGCAGGTCAAGAGCTGTCACGCTGACTGCTCCATTCTGATTGGATGCGGTAAATGGCGTTAAACAAAGCCCACTCGTAAATAAAACCACATCCAATCAGAATGGAGCAGCCAGCGTGACAGTTCTTGTCCTGCACACAAAAATTTGCAACGGTGAATTTGAACTTCGAATGCCGATATCGTGATTTTCTTTGCCGGCTGGGGCTTCTCGTTTTGAACGGATTTTCGATCGAATGGTTCGAGAAGAAAGCATAACATCTCTACTTTACTGGTGCTGGTTTTGGAAGCGGGGCGATTCGAATTTTAGGGTGAAAATTGCTTCCGCGATGGAGCATTTCTAACAGAGCTTTCCTCCCTTTTCTCTCTATATAACGCTCAGGTAAACGACGAAAGCAAAACCTTCAAAATCGCCTTAATTCGCCGTTTTCAGGCAAAAGAACGACAAAGCACAACGACTAGGGTAAGTTAACATTTATTGTGACTTTTCAGATAAACATTCTCCCTAACATTTGGCTTAATAATACGAACCTTATAATATTTCGATACAAATCCTTTAAATTTTGTAAACAGTCACCAGTCACACCGTTTGTATGGACTCCCTGTGGAAAGGTTTAGAGAAGTTCATCAGTGAAATTCCAAGAAACATTAACCTACAAGAAATTCAAAGGACAAAATTGCTGGGAACGGCCCACTATTGCGGGACAAAACAACTCTCTAATGCCCCAAGTTTATGGTTTGGACCCGGCCCTTGGGGAAAAATACTGTATCATGAACTGAACTTCATAATAACAGCAATGATAGTAATGATAATGATAATAATAATAATAATAATAATAATAATAATAATAATAATAATAATAATAATAATAATAATATTAATCATAATAATAATAATAATAGTAATAGCAAAGAGAATGCTACACAACATGGGAATAACATTAGTCATAAAATATTATTCACGCTAGATTTAGTTTCATGACGTCATCAGTCACGTAACCACACCTAAGGTTCAGAATTTTTTATTCCACTCCTTCTTACTAATACTTGTTTGTCTACTTACACTTATGGTGGCAATCCGACCAAGAACCAGCGGGACAACCTGCGGAGAAAATTATCGAAATAAAACGCTTGCTCCATCTTAGGCCTGCTGTGAAGGCTAAAAGACACTAAGCATTATGTTTTTATTGGGAGAAAGTCTATGATGTAGGTATTTCTTTTGCTTTTCTTTACTGAGCCTAGTGATTGGTCTGACTAACTAAGACCACATTGTCAACCAATCGAAAATTGCCCGCTCGAGTTTCTTTCGCTTGACGACGATCTCATGTATTTGTTTCTAGTTGAGATTGGTTCATTTCGCTATCTGTATTTTTTAAGATTTATCAGAGAAACAACTTTTTTGGTTTTGGTTTACGACTCTCAACTGACTCAATTTAAGCGACAAATGAAATGGTATCTACATGGTACTGCTTTTAGTTCTCTACTTAGGATCAGGACTGTATAATCTTCGGCCACCTTTTCCAAACCTCAATACTACGCTCTTAATCTATAAACAATATTTTTTCTCTACTTACACTCAATAGCATCGCTCTGAAAAACGCAAGTACTGTCTTTATTTCCAAGAGAATTGGGAAATTTTGACTGCACTGTAGAAATTAAAATAGCAACACTTTATTAACGTTATTATCATAACTCAACAAGCTCCTAAATGATATTTAGATAATAACAAAAATTTAGCATCTTCTTCTTAAACTCTTAACCATATATTTTTGTGTACTTACACAATTTCGTGCAGTCTTTTATGTTCGTGTTAAAATCACAGCCTGCAAATCAAAAGATACTCATTAACTTTCCTTTCTTTTAACTTATCTCTTATCCGCTTTCTTTTTACTAATCCTGGCTTTTGAACTGAAATTTTAATACGGGACTTCAACATCATTGCCACTGAAATTGTCATTGCTGTTATTTTCATTATGACATATAGAGGGCAAAAAGTACTAAATGCTAATTGCTCTTAACAGGACTGATACTATCATTAGTGTTGTTGTAATTATTGATCGTGTTAGTGTTAGTGTTAGTGCCAATGTTACTGTAAACGGATGCAACATGTTTGATGTAACATTTGTACTCAAACTCAAAGTTCTTGGATTAAAAGCTACTACTCGGAATCCCTAGAAAACAACTGCCCGTTATACGGGTTTGCCCAGAAAATTTCGTGAAACCGATCAACCTCAGTAACGGAACTGTGATCATCTCGCTTTTCCTAGTCTTACAACTTTGCCCTTTCTCTTTCCTTTCGAAAAAAAAAAAACAAAAGCTTGTATTTTAGCTTTGAGAGAGATTGATAGATTATAACTTTGTTCCTTGACCATATGTAGCTTGAAATCTCACCAGGCAATGCGCGAAGAAAATCATAATAAGCCATCGCCATGGATAAAAGATAGCGCAAAGTCAGCTTTGTGAGCATGTACGCATTTAATAATGTTGAACACATGCACAATTTTTGTTCATCTCTGAGAACTAAAAAATATTGAACGATGTTAAAGACGATGTTTGATGAAATTCAAGCGTCCTTCAATATGATCCCTCCTCATGCAAAATCGCGGAACAAGGTGGTCAAACAACGTTGGACAATGATACATCCGTTTGGTCGGGCTTTAAGTGTCACTGTTACTGTTACCGGTACTATTACTATTAGTGATAGTGTTATTATAAGTGTAAGGGATACTATTAGTGTTGATATTGGAACTACTATTACTCTAACTGTTACTGTTACTGTGGAGACTGGCCTACACGTTCGACCCAAGCATAAGCATAAGTCCAAGCAAAAACGCAAGCACAAGAAAAGGAAATCATTTCTTTTTTCTTGTGCTTGCGCTTATTTTTGCGTCGTTGCGTCGCCCGTGTAAACAGGAATAACGCCGGCATAAGTACAATAAAACAGAAAAGTAGTCACAAGGGGTCAGCGGAAGTGTGTTCTGTTTTCAAGATGGTAGCGTGTACCTCCGCCATCTTGGATTTAACATTTTGGCGCCAAAATTATAATTCACTGCGCCTTTGTCACCTTGTGCTTATGCTTATTACACGTGTAAACAATCTTGTGCTTAAATGCTTATCTTTGCTTCGTACGAATAAATCAGCCTTTACCGTTTCTGTTACTGTTACTGCCACTGTTATTGTTGTTAATGTTACTGAAAATTAATATCACTGTTACTATTACCGTCTGTTGCTAATAGGGTTACTGTTACTGTTATTGTTGTTAATGTTACTGATACTTTTTGTTTTTATATCACTGTTACTATTACCGTCTGTTGCTGTTAGTGTTACTGTTACTATCTTTTAGTTTTAGAGTTACCTTTAGTGTGGTTGTTACTGTCACTGTTACTGCTGTTGTTATTTTCAGTGTTGGAGTTACTTTTAGTGTGTCTGTTATTGTTACGGTTACTGTTAATGTTAATGAGCATTCGTTAATTTTGGAATGCTTATTGTGTCGATACAATAGTGTTTTGCGGCATGAATGAACCATAATTTTTTTTTCTCTTTTTGCTTTTCTTCGCATTTGATAGTGTTTTATATGTGAGTATATAAACGAAGAAAAAATAACTTAATACTGGAAAGGGGTTAAGTCAGCTTGTTCTTAATTTATCCTGACGACGTTTACCGAAATACCTTTAATATAACTGGAATGCAGTTTTTCACCCGCATCCCTTTTCTCTATCTGTCAATAATTTCTGTTTTTTCCACTTACATGCACTTTTGCAGGTATTATCTTTACAGCCTGTGGAGAAAGGTACAAGAGAGTAAAATTGAAATAAATCCGCTTATATTATTCTATCTCTACAAATCTTATCTTATCTTATCTCATCTTTTAGGGTCAGGGTTCTTATGACATCTCATTGTATCTTATTTAAACTTGTCTCATAGTTCAAAACCTTAACTCCTCATTTAAAGTACGATACCGTTTTTATTTAAATCTTACCTACTCTTATGTCATCCCATCCCATCCAGACTTACCTATTATAAAGTTTACCCTTTTGTTACCTTTATCGAAACGAATTAAATATTGTTGTACATCGGTAAAAATAACCAAAAACTTCTATTAGATGACGATGTTATTAGGTTTGTCTTTATTTATCGTCACTTCATTATTCTGTTCTTTAATTATTAGGAACATGTTCTTGTCTGCTTACATTCGATAAAGCAGTGTTGAAGGTCGCAAGTTTCCTCGCGGGTGAATTTCGTCTGCACTGTGGGAAAATTGTACGATATCGATTAGTAATATTGAGTTATCTTAACGACATTTAACAACATGTATATTTTACAACTTACAAAAGTATTTTTCCACAGTCTTTGACTATATGCAATATGTATGTCGAGACAGCAGATCTTAGAAGGCATATTTTAAGATTATTTAAGGGAACCTCCGCTCCGACAACAAATTGATGGTAAATTGTGTCTAAATTCTAAATTTCAATTTAACAATTAGAAGCGACATTCAACTGTGCTAAAAATTCGATTTTAAATTTACCGGGCGCCGCCATCTTGGATTTCGTGACGTCATACAGTTGCCAGTGTTGTCAGTAAGTAGAAGTTCTACTGTGTGTAGCAATTGACATCCGTGTTAAGTCATGAAATCCAAGATATCGGCGCCCGGGAAATTTAAAATGAAAAATAGGCGAAATTTAACTTCTGTTTTGTCCAACACGGACAAATTATTTCCATGGTTCCAACGAAATTTGAAATTAGATTGTATTTTCAACAATTCAAAGTTAATTTATTTCAAGAGTTGAGATTTCCTTTAAGGTGTCCCACTAGGGTTTAAGGTCTCACACGTACTGATGATGATGCACCCCACAAATACAGCCATGGAGGGTAGAAACAGAAAAAAAAAACATATTTCAAAGAAAACATTCCCTGTAGTAGTTTTAAAACCAAAGTATTGCTTTTTGTTTCTTAAAAGATAACCGAGGTATTTAATTCCCTTCAATTAGTTCTTGCAAGCAATTCCCCATGCATGCACAAGTAGTGAACTTGGAGAATTCCTTTACTAAGACGTTATTATTGTCCGTGAAAAAGTGAACTTTCATTTAACTCTTAAAACTGGCGCAGAGGTTTCAAATAGTTTGCTCTAGTTTTGAAATAAATAAAAAAGCTGGCATGTTTTTACGCAGTGGCAAAAACAAAGAATCTGCCTTTGTAACCCCGACCTGTTATGCTTTAATACGATTTTCCAGTTGAGGTTTTATTCGGTGTAAACATTTCAGAAAATTTCACTGAAAGAAAGTGAAAACAAAATCAAAATCAAAGCTTAAGACAAATTGACAAACGCTTATGTTTCAATAACTTTAAATAGAGACAGAAAGGTACTATTTTATAATCAAGGTTTAGAGGACAGAATTTTGTTCTTGAATATTACATTATGGGTTTTTTCGAATTGGTAGAAAAAAAGGCAAGAGGAATCTGGCTTTCGATGTGTGACATTGCGTTTGCCACATTACAGGCGAAAACCCTATGGAGCCACCCAAAGAACCGCAATGCGGTCAATGTCTGAATATATGCAGAATCCGCGGCTACAGTCGTGAGACTGTAGAAAGGCTTTATCGTGAGTTATTTCTGAAAATACTATTCAAAGGTCCTGAGGTGCTTTAGTTTCTACGAAATCAACGAAAGTTCGATAAACGCCTTTTTGTTTTTTGTCCAGCGTCGTCGAAAGTAAAGTAAAAGGAAGCATTTTCTTTTCGCCCGTTCAGATAAACATCTAAGGATTTTAAATGGCCTGGTTGCCATGGCAACATCCCAAAAAAATAATAACCGTTGGCATCAAATTGTTCCAAAATATGTTTTCTATAATGTCCTTAAGTGTCAGGTCGTTTGCTAAAATATTGAAAAAGTAAAAAATGTTTTTCTGCCGCCAGCACAATAAGCCCCTCTTTCAACGGTCAAGATAGGGTTAAAGATTTCCCGTGTAACGATTACTCGTAACAAAGATTCCCCGTTTAAAAGATTCCAGCTTTTAAAGATTTCCCATTTTAAAGTTGCCTACCCTTAAAGATTCCCCGCTCTAAATTTTTTCCGCTTTTGAAGATTCCCCATTTTAGAGATTCCATCTTTTAAGGATCCCCGCTTTAAAAGATTCCTCATTTTGAAGATTCCTGCTCTTCTTATTTCAGAATTCCCTGGTTTAAACGATTTCCGCTTTAAAGATTCACCGTTCCCCGCTTCCCATTTTCTGTTCCCCGTTACCAGATTTCCCGTTCCTTGTTTGAAAGCCCTTGCTGAATAATGCCCTAGGTACCAGCAAGTACACTTCTCCTTCCTGTCTCTCGAAGGAACGCTTTTGTCTGGCAGCCTTAAAAAATTTTATACAACAAATTATAAATAATGGAATTTAAGACCATACTTGTTCTGATTTCAAATTTGAATGTACCAGTTGGTTGTTAATGTTGTTAAAGTAATCTAGAATTAAATTATCCTCATTAGCGCTGCAACTGGGGTAATTGTAACCACCGAAAACAAGCAGTTATCAGCATGCACTTTCCCAAAGCAATTTAAGGCTTTAGAGAGAGCAAGGTATATGTTTATTCACGGGTTAAAAAAATGCATCGATAGATGCCATCGCGTTGATCTAAGCGAGCTAAACCCTATTTTTTGCGGCGCCAAAAAGCCTAAATAGCGTTTACCGAACTTTCCTGGATCTTAAGATTTTTAAAGCCCGTCAGGACCTTTGAATAGCATTTTCTAAATTTCACGAATGTCACCGGTGGCCCCATAACGACAATTCTAAAAAGCGTTCAGATGCATAACAATGTACGCTTAAAAAGATCTGCAAAATGCACAGTTGTTATTCACCGGCACCGAGGTCCGTATTGGGTAAAACTGTGCGACGAAGATCTTGAGTACAGCCAAAGGCCGCAAAATGGGCCGAGCTAGTCCAGTGAATACTATTTTTTCCCGCAGCAAAACAAGGCCCGAGGTTTTGCAACCAATCATGCAATAAATCCATCTCATGATCAGTTCGGTGGCAAGATCAAAAAAATTCTGCTCACGTCCAGAACCTATCGAATTACATAATCTAAAAAATTCTGCCTGCTTGCATACTGAGAGCAAATAATATATCATATTTACGATAGTTGTCTTGTGACTTTATTGATCATCTATTAGTCAATCAGGGTTCTTTTCAATAACAGCAATTGAGATGAATTGGCTACCTTGCCAACATATGCCTTCGATCTGCAGGCTTTCTATTAGAAAACGAGTTCACAGTTTAACAGAAAAGAATGCCTTCAAGCTATCCATGGAAACTCCGTTTAAGGCTACCCACTAGCAGCTCTTGTTGCAGAATACTAAACGTCAGAATGAAAACTTTCACTGAAATTCTTCTCCATGTACAGGTAATTCAGGCATCACTATCGGGATTATTCTCTCTTGGTTCATGATTAAGCCTATGATTTAGTGTGATTGTTGAATACAGATATCTATCGTATTTATATAACGTACTTTGGGACTTTACAGGCTTCTTTGCCTCCGTCGCCACTGGCAACATGATGAGAAGAAGAAAGAACATTGTTGTCTTCAATGCCATCTCCGACTATCCTTAGCAAACAAAGAGAAAAAAATAAACAGACAGGCAAATAATTAGAAATAACTTTTCAATAGTCACCGACTGATAATTTCTCATAATTTATTCTTTATATTGCCCATGTTGTTACTTGTTATTACAAGTTATTACTAATACAGGATTTTTTAAACTGAAATGTAGTACTCAGTTGGCTGTTAATTGCATAATGAAGCATTCAATTTGTTTTAAATGAAATGCTGACTTTTAAAGGGGCACTGTCACGGCAAATTTTATTGTGTTTTTGGTAAAAACTGCTCAAACATTTGACAATAAACCTTTACTTTAACATAAAATGGCTCTTAGAGCACCGAGAGGAAAATATTTTAGTGATTTGTCAGAGGAAGAAAAAGCTGTAATCAGTTTAAGTGATTTCTCTGAAAAACAAAAGAAGGAACTTGAAAAAAAATTGCCATTTTTTTTAAAGTTGTAATCCATTGTCATCCTAGCCGTCTGCAACCAAACATAATCAATACTAGTTTCTGTGCACTAGTAAGGTTATTTCTAACAAAACTAAACAATTATTTTACAATTCCATTGATTCAATTTTCTTTTTGTCATTCTAAGTGAGACTTCAAGTAGGACGCTGCCCCTTAAATGCCGCTATTGGCCGCGTTGATCCAAAACAAAAAAAATCTGATGATACAGAAGCAGCCAATGGAGGATTATCTGTTCTCAAAAACATTACTGCCTCACAAATTCAAATTAAATTGTGAAGAAGAAGAACAGCTGACGTTTTCTTTAGCTATTGTCCACCTCAGACTTTCGCGAAAATGAGAAACTAATCCTTTGTGTTTTCAGAGGAGCAGTAAACGTCGTTAAAAGTTCGAAGATAGGCCAGCTACCATTTTCGAATGCCAACAGCAGCTGGTAAAATCAGTTAATAAGATTAAAAAAAAGTTCCACAATAATCACATTATGTTAGCATACCCAAATTGCCATTTAAAAGGCCAAACAATAATGGCGTGCCAGAATAAAGGATATAGCCTTTGAACAACTTATGGGTTCAATATTCTTCTTGGATGGCCCTCAGTGATAGGGCAGGTATTGGTCATTTGGAAAATTCACATTCTTATGATATCGCCCAGGAGGAGAGCGACAGGTATCCCACAATCCTTTGCATTTTCCGGTTTCATAAAAATGGCGGATTTCCTTCGACACGTGGCAGATTTTGGCTGTTTTCGACGTGGATGTTTTCAGAGGTAAAGCGTTGTTCTGAGGTAAGTGAACCTTTTACAACAACCTTACGATCTCTCTGACTAATCAGAATGTTTTCTATAGGAATTAATAGTTCCGAAAAGGTTTTTTGCTTTGATTTGCATAACAATGTTGGCATTCATCTGTAACGATCGCTTCAATGAGGTCCATAAATTAATCTACAATTCTCTTTCTGCTTGAATGATTTATACATACTATTAAAATTTCAAAAAATCAAAGATAGTTGGACTTATTTGACCCATAGTGACCCTTAGTGACCCACGATTTTCGCATTTCTGAACCTTCGAAAATGGTTCAAATCGCCGATTTCCGATCTCACATAATAACAAACATGGCGATTCTGCGTTTAATGTAGATTGAACTTTCAATGTGTTTTTGTTTCTTTATTGCGCTTTTTAGCGAACTATGAGTGAAGTTATCGTTTTAGTTTGTTTTACAGAACTCACAATAAGAAACTTTTGTGTGTTACTTTTTAGGTTTATCATGGAAAATTCGCCAGGCAAAGATTTGAGTGCCAAACGCACTCATGTTCCCTCGGGTACGACACCATCAAAGCCTGAGAAAAAGCGAGTTCGTAATACATCGTCGCCGGCCACACGTAAAACATTATTTTCAAGCAAGTGTGCATCACCAGTGACATCAGATAAGCATTCATTCAAAAGCCTAAACCGAAAGGTGAGTGACAAATTAAAATTTATGTTGTTTATACCACTGTCCCGTTTCATTGAAAGCAATGAATATTTTCCATAGGTGGCCAAACATATTCTTACAAAGGCAAAATGTTCCGATGTGAGCCCCTTACGGAAGTCACTGGTGAAAAGACACAAGTGGACATATGAAGAAGAGAGGGCTCTTGTGGAGTTTATTGGAATTGGGAGAACAGACCCAAAGTATGGAGAGATAGTTACAGAATGACCTTCTTTTAGAGACATTAGTGATTTTTGGGCAGACGCAGCTTCCCATATCAAGACGAGTACATCAGCGAATGTTCTTCTCACAAGTATGTTCCTTATTCAAATTTCAAAATTTTCAGTGTGTAAAAGCTGTACAAACTACCATTGTATTAGTAATAAAGATAATAGTTTCAGCTGCAATTATTTTCCAAATGAGTATTATTGTTCCTTTTTAATTGGCTTACACTTTACGCATGAAGATGAGTAAAGATTGATACGTTCATCAAAATTAAACTTGCCATTTTTGATGATAAATTTTGGATACCACCTCACTCTAAAACTTTAATTTTCCCTCTCCACTAAACTAATGAACCAACTTAAGGAATCTCAATCTAGCTGAGTATTTTTTTGCTCTCGGAGACCCTGAAATGGTGCCTTATGCACACTCTGATTAGCTATTCAATCTCGAAAATTAGTGTTCTTTTCTATTCACCCCTGAGCAAAACTGGCTTCTCAAATTATCTTTGAAGCCAAAATTCAAACCGTGACAACATTTTTGTATTGTGTCAAGATATGGCAGATGGATAAATATACTCTGGTTATTTCTTTCTCATACACCAGGGTCAAATGTAGATTACCGGTATGTACCTATTTTAAAAGAAAGTTTGAAACCTTGGAGGCAGCAGAGCAAGCCTACAACCTCACACTCAGTGGCTGTTTGGAGGACCTGACCTTGGCGCCACAACCAAGGCAGGCTAACAGGAGCACTCCAGACCAGCAGACACCTGCAGCAGTACCTCCAAATGAGATTCCTTGTTTAAATGTGCCATCAGATTTGAAAGATGCCATATTCCAGGGTCTGGCAGGAGGTGTCTCTAATTTGCCACAATTTATCAAGAAACTGATCTGCCTCTCAGACATCACAGACATAGCTGACATTGCTAATACATAGTGCGGCTCTTATAATCAGGCCATAATTTGGCTCCTCACTTTGTGCATAGGACCAATAATTCAGAAAAATTATATTGAGAAGGGACTAGGAAAAACACAGTTTAGGACATCAAAATATGTAAATGTCAAGTAAAGTAAAATAACCAACAACAAATTGTTAGATTAAAACAATATTTATTGTCCTTTCATGGTATTGAAATAAGGAAAATTATTGAAAGCGAAATGGCACATCAGAAAGTCATGTAGTATATTATTTAATATACCCTGTGAACATAAATGTTCCTAATGTTACATCTTTAATGGCATATGTGGTATATTCATACATGACTGTAATTTTCTCCAGATAGTACTGATAGCTGTTATAACCTGGAGATTATTACAGCCAAGCACAGTGCAATCTACAGTGCTGATGTGGGAATCCAATGTTAAAAATAAAAATAACCATTCAAAAATTGTCTAGAGTCTCAGTCTTGATCAAAGTAAATAAAGGGTCCCATACTTTCCAAACATTTTTTTAGAATTCTTCATGTGTGACTGCGACCACAGCTGAGTACCTCTTATGAGAGGTGTCTACTTATGGGAGGTTATGTGCCTACATGTGACTTAGGAGAGGTGGCTGCCAAGAGGAGGTCTGTTGGCGGAGATTTGACCGCATCAGTATTCAGACAGGGTATTCAGTCAAACCTCCTCTAATACATGCCTTCTGTAGGAGTATGGCCCGTTTAAGCGGCCACTCGAGGTTCCACACGACACTGACAGATGCATAAAAACTAAATTTACTTTGCCAGGGAATCCATTTCCTCTTAATATATAACAACGACAAACTTTTAATTTCCTTCCCCTTCATTGCTTTCCTTAGCTTGGGAATTTTGTTTACACCACAGAAGCCTATTATGTGCCAGCCATCATCAAAATAGACATCAAATTTGATGGCATTTTTGTCTTCTATATTATTTGGTTCGAATTCCACCCGTACGGGAACTGCTTGAAATTGCCGCAGTTTCATTCTGCTTGAGCGAGGTCAACAGGATGACAAAATACATCGATCACACTGGCTTCCTGAATGGTCGAAGCCTGCACCACAACCGCAGAACAATTTCGACGCAAAATTTCAAAATCCCAAATCAAAGCTCCAGTTGATTCTTGGGTTTTGTCCTCAGGATTTACAAACTGTAGAAAAATCAGAGAAAGCGCTTTTCAATGCACTGTTTCATCCACATCAAAATAGCCTATATTTATTTACACATCTGTAAAACCAAGAGAACAAAAGCCGACACGTATACACAAATTTTCATTCATCTCGGGATTTACAGATGAATTCGAATCGTTTTTAGTAAATAAAAATGATAAACTTACGGTAATGTCGCAACTGCAATTGATTCGAATGAGGACAGGACTCCATAAACTGTCGAACAGCTCATCGACAGGCCGATCTTCGATGAATTTCGGGACCAAAGAGAACCTTCGTTTCGACATGCTCTCGAGGTAACTCCAGTGAATTTCCTTGCAACAAAGTACAGCACAGGAGAAGCCTTTCAGGTGAACACTAAAAACTTCTTTTGACACGCAGTGTATGTAGATCAGCCTTGTTATCCGCCAAGCAGAGCATTTTGCAACGAAGCACGTTTCCAATGAAGCCGCCATTTGTGACAGAAACTCGCTCTATCGTACCCAAGAGAGACTGATGACGTCACATGAATTTTGTTAATATAGTTGTAAACGCAAAGGATTGTGGGATACCTGTCGTTTTCCTCGTGGATATCGCCAGTTAAAATTTCATAGCGACGAATTAACTCACCGCAGACAGTAAAAGAATAATTCGAGTAAACATCTGATTTGTTCTAACGTCCTCCCAAAACAATTACGTCAAAAGTAATATCTTATTTTATGTTGATAAAATGATCTGATGTAGCTGTAGCAATTACTAACATTTTATGTGGTGGTTGTTTTTCAGGGTATATATGAATCATTTATCGGGCCCGACTCCGTTTCTTCTTTAAAAGATCGTTTTCCCGGCATTAATCCCACTTTGTTTTACTAATCAGGCTGCTACATCTCCGACAAAATGTAAAATAATAACAATAAACGTTCTTTCCTCTCTCCTCTCAAAACTGCGTCCTTCTTAAACTAGCTAGTTATGCGCCTGTCTCGCAACAACTTTAATGAACATCTTTTCTCCAGCATTTACACCGTGAGATAGTGACCTTTTTGATGACTATTAAATTAAAACTGTTGTAAAATAGTGCGACGGCCCGAGAACATCTCAGAAATAAATCGATCACAGCACATCACCACAAAAAAAAAAAAAAAAAAAAAATTGGCACCACCGTCGATATAATGTCGGCTTGGTTAAGATATTATGGCTAAAACGTTACTGTGCTGTACTTACCTTTAATATCCTATTCTTGTTGAGATGTAATACCACCCTTGTTGACTTTGGTAGGAAAACAACACAACCTGGTAATGAAAAAATTGTCGTTATGGTCTTCTGAAGTCAAACTCTTTTGAAGTCAAACTTATCCTCCAAGTTCCGAAGGGCCAAGTGGTCTTCATTGACCACCAAGATATGATGAAGAAGGTTGGGCTAATTGCTGGCGGGTCACTCTGTTAATGACTGCCGATGATTTTAAACATTTATGATTGGTTATCAACAAAGTAAATTTCAAATTGAAATATTGACAACGCGTGGAATCCACTCCTCCTGTTTCATTCATTCCCATCGTGCGTTTAGTACTCTGACCGAAAAAATTCCTAAAAGATAAGTATCCCTCCCAAGTCAGGGTGAGGAAAACACGCTTACAGATAAAGGTAATCAAGATAAGATCTTTCAAATATCCAAAGCGTAAAAAGCTTTTTCGCTAAATTTGTTTACAGTTATTCAAAAATGTATGTCAAGGCTAAAGACTAGGAGACCTGTACACTTCTCACTTTACAAGCATTTTGGAAGCAAATGCGCTGTTCATGATCATTCCCCGTTCATTCATAACGTAGACAAAATTACAGGACTCAAATGATGTCTTAAACTCAGTTATTGTTTCACATGCGCTCCCGATAACACTTTCTATTGCGTAAGATTATTTTAATTTTATGCAAGAAGTTATGACATTGCTGGGACGGGAAGGAGATTAAGCGACCGATTTCGCGAACATATTCGAGGCGTTGAAAGAAATGACAAAGATGCATCGAAACCGATCGCTCGACACTTAAACGTACCAAATAATTCTTACCAACAAACGGCAGTCTGTATTTCCCTACATCATGGTAATACAGAAAGCCGCAAAACGTTTACAGCAAAATTTTATCTTCCAAATCGGCACTCAGTTTATCCACACGGAATCGACAAAAGCTTCATTAAACGAAATATTGAGCTTTATTTGACCAAAAATGCAAACTAAATTGGAAATGTGGAGTTCACGAGGCTTGAAGTTATTTGGATAAGCAATGTTATAATCCAACAATTTTATCTCTAGACCGCAATTCGTTTAACCGACCTTACTACGCATTTTTAACGATATTTGCTCCTCCGTCAAAGCAAAAGGAATTAGTTTCCCAGTGCTATGAAATGTCGAGATGACGTTGAGGCGAAGGAAACTGTAGATTCTTAAACTCAAAACCACATCCGAATTTCTAAGGCGATGATGCATTCCGAACAGATGTCCACCAGTGGAATGATGGACAGTTGGGTAGTTCGTGCTTTTCTCAACAGCATCGCTGAACGTAAAGCTCACCGAGCATTTACATTTTCAAATAATGTGTTTTTAGGTATTTAGATTAACCTGTCAAGGTTGGTCAAGGTCGCCAAAACACCAATGGAAAAAAAAATAATTTAAAATCTCTATTGTTAGGCACCGAAATTCATTTTCAGAAAACAAGCGCAAGGCCCCAATAACACTAGAATTGAGCCACAGTATGTCAACATTTAACCAGTGATTATGACAGTCGAAATAACGTAGGCTTAATTAACATGTTATGGCCAAAACATTACTGTGTCTTAGTTTCCTTTGATATCATAGTCCTGTTAAAAATTAAAACCTCCAAAGCCTACTTTGCCAGGAAAACAGCTCAATCGACTTAATGATAAAATTCCGTCAATCGTCTTAAGCTTACCTTCCGTTTATAATTTACCATACAAAGAACCTGGTATCAATGTGATCCCTCTAGCTTGAGGAAGACAATGTAATCTTCGCGAACGACCAAGAAATAACGAAGAAGGTTAGACTAATTGCTGACAGGTAACTCTACTATTGGGTGCCGATGACTAAAGAGAATTATGATTGGTTGCAAACACAACATAAATTGCAAATTAGAAAATTGGTAATGCATGAAATCCACGTCCCTCTTTCCATTCTCCTAGCTTCAGTCTTCTAAGCAATGAATTTCTCTTTTTCTTAAGTATTCGTTAATTCCACTGATATGAACAAGTCGTATTCTAATTCCTATAAAAACGTTTTTTTTTTTTTTTGATGGGTTTAAGTTGTATTGGACTCTATCGAGATTTAGTAGAATTATGACCCAAAACCTGACTTCAAATACTTAAAGATGGTTTCTTAATGTCAAATTTTTGCAGCTCGATCTTCTTTTGTCTTCTCAACTAAGAACGATTTGCCTCACGCGCGCACAGGACAACACTTTCCGTGAAGGGAGCCTAATTAAAGACAAATGTTATCAAGGTAATATATCTTCCAATAGTCAAATCGATAAGAGGACCAAATGTTCTTTATACTTTGTTCAGAAACTGATGTCAAGGCTAAATTTCTCCGTTGTACTTCAAGGGCTTTTTATTTCTTACATTAACGCTAATTTAAAGCGGAGCTCCGCGCGCGGAGTTCCATAGCTAAGAGGTTTTGGTAAACCCATGAATGGGATTTTTTTTTTTTATCTTTGGCTAATGACAACATTAACGCCTTTTAAAGACCATATTTGCATAAGCTAGTACAGCGTGATCTGTTTGGATAGTTTAACTGAAAAGCTAGGTCGCTAAAATCTTTTCAAAATACGGAAGCTTTTCTCTCGAATTCACGGGCAATGGTTGGTTTACTGACCTCACTCCACATTTTTAACAATATTTGCCCCTCCGTCAAATCGATAGCAATTAGTTTTCCAATCTTATGAAATATCGAGATGACGTTGGGCCGAAGAAAACTGTAGATTCTAAACTCAAAACTACATCCAAATTTCTAAGGCGATGATGCATTCCGAACATTTATCCACCAATAAAATGATGAACAGCTGGGTAGTTCGAGCTTTTTGCAACAGCATCGCTGAACGTAAAGTTTGCCGAGCATTTGCATTTTCAAATAATGTGATTTTATGTATTTGGATTAACCTGTCAAGGTTGGTCAAGGTCGCGAAAACACCAATGGAAAAAAAATAAACTAATTTTAAATCTCTGTTGTTAAAGTCGGAATTCATTTTCAGAAAACAAGAGCAAAGCCCCCAAAACACTAGAATTAAACAAAAGTCGGTCAACATTTAACCAGTAATTATGACAGTCGAAATACCGTAGGCTTACTAAACATGTTATGGTCAAAACATTATTATGCTGTACTTATCTTTGTTAGCCTAGTTCTGATCAGAAGTAAGACCACCGTTGCCCGCTTTGGTAGAAAAACAGCTCATTCTGCTTAATGATAAAATATAAGTTTACCTTCCGTTAATAATTTACGATACAAAGTCCTTGGTATCAATCTGATCCCTCTAACTTCCGAAAGACAATACGACCTTCGGAGAGCATGAGATTACGGAGAAGGTTGGACTAATTACTGACAGGTAACCCTACTATTTGGTGCCAATGACTAATCGGGTATGAATAAAGTAAACACAACATAACTTCCAAATTAGAAGATGGGTTATGCATGAAATCTACACCCCTCGATCCATTCTTCTCAGTTCAGTCTTCTGAGCAACGAATTTCTCTTTTTCTCAAGTATTCCTTAATTTTACTGATATGACCAAGTGGTATTCTATCTTCTATGATATACCACGTTTTATCAGAATTATGATCCAAAACCTGACTTCAAATATATAAAGACGTTTTCTTAATGTCAAATTTTTGCAGCTCAATCTACTGTCGTCTTCTCAAGTGAGAAATATTTGCCTGATATTCTTCAAATATTCAAAGGGATAAGAGCACTAAACTTATGTCAAGCCTAAATTTCTTTGTAGTAATTTTTTAATTTCACATTAGTTTGAAATTATAAATTTACACTTACATTTTGCGCCAAAATTAAGGAGAAATTTGTCACCCATGATATTAGTAAGAAATTTATACGTTACGTACAGAACGTTTTTGAGGGCTTATAAGCACGAGACGTGAGAGTGTACGAGCTTGATGGAGGAATGACTATCCAAGCGGCATCCACGAACTTTGACAATAATCAATGGGGCCTTCTCGATGTCTAAATTTTAGATACGTTTGGCAAAAACAATATCAAGTGTTTCAAAAAACTGGCTGTTTGAATACGTCTTGATAGAACAATATGTTCAAAATAAATAAAGCGAGTAAACTTGTGAAGCACCGAGTTAGAAAAATGAAATTCTAATCAGGGCATTTTTTAATATGACAATAGAGTTTGTGTTTGCAGGCCCATTCAATTCTCCAATTTAGCGCGTAAAATACGCCGTAATGTCCAACAAAATAATTCTAAAAATATTTATTGCTGATTTAGTTTCTTAGAAAAAAAACCCAGTAAAATCACAAGCCAGAAATTCCTACTTCTGATGCGAACAAATGCTGCCATCGAACTGACAAAATTGTTTTCAAGACTGTTTGGATTTAGATGTTGATATGCAATGTTGCTATTTGCTGCTACGCCCTACTTTTTCTATGATTGTTTGAAGTGAAGCGTTATGCCATTAGTTTCCGATTATCAAAATATAGTATTTAAATTGTTTTAAAGCGAAATAGTGACTAACAACTCCTCTATTGGTTTCCTGTTGGCTCCCATTGGTCGGGATGACTTATTTGCCATGAGAAACATTGACAGACCTCTTTTGTGCCAGACATTATTGTGTTGTGCAAGTTTACCTTTGATGTCCTTGTCCTGTTGAGAACTTCGCTTTTGTAGGAAAACAGCTCAATTTGCTAATGATAAAATTTCCTTCAAGCTTACTTTCCGTTTGTAATTTGTGATACAAAGTGGAAGAAGAATGCTACCTTCGGCGACCGCCAAGATATAACTAATTGCGGATCATTATCAGTAGCTGGGTACAGACCTTTATATAAAAAGGGATAGTAATAAAACAAAAGACCACCGTATATAACTCAGTGCCAACAAACGACCCTATATAAATACATAACTGAAAAAAGCCCTTGTATAAGTTTGCGGCTTCCAACATTCCTTATAAACGTAAATTGCAGGAGTCCTTGATTATAAGATTTCTCATAAGCGGCGATTATAAGACGCCTTAAAAACGGCGATTATAATACGCCTTATAAGGGGCGATTACAAGATTCCTTATAAACGGCGATTATAAGACATCTTACAAACGGCGATTATAAAACTCCTTATAAACCGCGATTTTAAGACGCCTTGCAAACCGCGATTATAAGACTCCTTATAAACCGCGACTTTAAGACGCTTCATAAACTGCGATTATAAGATATCAGACAGTGCTAAATAAATGCTATCTATGAAGACATGGGATCCGTGGATTTCTTAACTGACTCGTGATTTCAATTCATGCTTATCTCCAGTGTGATTGCAGGCTCTTCGTTTATCACGTATATGGTCGGGAGTCTAATATATCCGCGTCTTTAGGAGACAGAGGATCTGTGGAATTCGTTACTCGTGATTTCATGTTCAAATCACGAGTCAGTTAAGAAATCCACGGATCCCATGTCTTCATAAATAGCATTTATTTAGCACTGTCTGATATCTTGCAGTTAATCCGAGCCAGTGAACCTAGACAAATGCCACAGAGCTAGCATACCCAATGGCATATGAAAAACTTCTCCTAACGGCTTAGAATGATCATTAAGAAAATCTCCATTCAGTACATTTGAGCTTTCCCTTCATGATCAAAATCAACGTCTCATTAAGCAGAGCTTTTAAGGCTTTAAGACCAAGGTAGTTCTTGATTTGGAAACGTTTCAATGCTGCAATTATTACAGCTATTTGATAAAACATGTATATGAAATCGCTGGGAAATGGGCGAGTTGGGTGAAGATTTTGATTCGGGAGATGACCAAATTTCTGACGTGCTGCCGATAATAGTTGCAAATAAACCTTACATACGCTCCTTTCAAAAAAAGGTTTTAAATTCTATTTTTTACACAAATGATACACTTTATGAAGGGCTAAGTTTCAACTTCCAGCCATGGTCTTATTTTAAAGATAAGTGCAAAAGCTTTTCACAGGTTGCAATTTACAGTTTTCCCACTCAACATTCAAAGCTTTATAATATAAATGTAATAAGTTCAGCAACTGTGCAAATGATTACTGAGATCGTCTTGTTAAATGCCATTTTGGACGCTGTCTAATACAATTATTTTGTCGAGATCTTTTCTGAGCCTTTTTATCTCCAATCTCAACTCGAATTTTCCAGTTGGAGTTTTATTTTTCTAAGGCTCAGTATGTCGTCTTCTAGATCTGCTGCTTTGTTATGTGCAGTTGATGAAATACCCTTGGCCTTTCTAACTGAGTCCTGGCAGAGCTTTACGTCTGATTTTTCTTGGCCTTTTGTTTTTAAGACTCCCTGCTTGAGTAGCATTTTAATTTGGTTGGCCGTCCCTGTCATCGCCAATTTCAGTGGTAGAAACATGCACTTTACTGCTGGCTATACGTCTGGGTTTCTGTGTAGTGCAATTGGAGATACCCCTACTGTTGTGCCTTATAGAGCGAAAGACGGGCCTGGAAATCAACTTTAGATGTTATTTATTCCGTATGATGCGATAAACCTTTAAGGACGTTGCCTACGTTCGTTACTGGACATCTCGAGATACTCGGGCGTCCTATGGATGGGCTTACTTATAAAAAGGATATTTTTGCGCGGTTTAAAAGTATGCGGAGAAAGTAGAACTTAGCAAGTGCTCTTGGTATCCAAAAAGTAAATTGGGGGTAGCCATGCAATTCTTAGAGATAATAAAGCTTCAATTTCGAAAACAACGCCATACATTAATTTATGTTTTACTGTTTTTTTTAGAATAGTTGTTGCTGCGCTATCTATAAAAAAAAATGCGTGGTTACCCCCAATTTTCTTTTTGGGTTTCAATAGCCCTTAATAAGATCTGCTTTCCCCGAATAGTCATAAACCACACACAAATATTTCCTTATTAGTAGGCAACTTCATTAAAACGAATTAGAATTATGGATGAAGTGTGAGGTATTGTTATTTTGGCAAAAAACTACTTTGGAGGTGCAGGAGGGCTTAATTCTCCTTTTACAACACTTCCCCATCCACCCCCCCTCCTCCCCCCATAGACACACCCTCTCCAAAAATATATATATAAAAAAATGTTTTATTTTTATTTGATTAGATGGTTATCAATAAAAATTTGTAATTTATGTTTTTCTTGTTCTTTCTCCACCAGATTTGGAGGAATTGCAGCAAATACATCAAGCAACATTTTCTTTTTTTTAAATTTTCGTTGCACAACCAGATCTCCTGGTGATATTTTATGTATTAGTTTGGGAATTTTTTTGCAAACATTAAGCTGATTTATGATAATTATATATATATTTTTTTTATGAAACATTGTGACCTCCCTCGGAAATAAACTTTTTTCCCTGTAAAGCCTCGTCATTTCTGATTAAAATGATGTATAACTTTCTACTCTCCTGTAAATAGTTTTCGAAACATTAATTAAAATAGGAATGTGGTCAAAATATGCCTGTTTTTCAGTGACAAGGAACAGGCGCTCTCTTAAAAGGTCTTGACAGCAGCAGGCTACCAATAAGTTTTAAGAAAAATAGGACACTTTAAAGTTAAGCGGAAAACGTGTTTCGACAGAACCAACTGTCATCGTCAGTTACCAGCTTCCTCCTCAGGGGCTTCGTTTCGCATTTTGGTCAAAGGCAAACGCGAAACGCGAGTGACTGGTGACGTAGCGCGAGGGATCACGGCAAGGAGAAAGAAGAGAAGAGAAGCGCCTGTGAGATCTTGTGTCGATTTCTTGACAATTTTGTCGTTTTCTTGCCATCGTCGTTTTTCCGAGTTTTTAAGCCATTGAAGCGCTCAATTTTGGTAGCATTTTGTTGTCAACTTTGTAAACGTTAACTGGACTGGCAAATGGTTCAAAATTCGCAAAACCTCAGTAGGAACGGCTGCCAAAGAGATCAAGGACACGTGTGATGATTCATTCGAACTTGAAGACATCATTTGATTTGATAACTTGACAATATCGGGCAAGTCTTATTTTAACATTGAATAACTTGTTTGTCTGTTTTTTAGAACAAGTATGTGAAAATTACGGTAGAGCAGTTGCAGAAAATACCGGCAACTATTGTTTACTTGTTTCGGAACGTTCTCTTTTCTTTAATTGAGTTCAATAACCACACAAACGGTTCAAAAACCACACATCATTTCAGTGAGAACAGACCTTAATATTAGAAGATTTTCTTTACTGTTCAATTAAATAGGTCAATAACCCCCCCCCCCCCCCCCAAAAAAAAAAAAAAAAACAGTTGAAAAACCACAAATCAGTTCAGTGACAGCAGACCTTAATATTAAAAGTATTCGATCCACCATGAAATTATTATTTTTACCTATATTACACTAATATTATGAACGTTTTGTTGCCTTTTGTTACCCGTTTAGCTCAAAAGAGAACTAGACAGGAAGCATATTAGAGAGGCAGGACACCTTCATTCGTAAGACTTCTTCCCTCACTAGATTCAACGATGTCCTCAGGAACAGTTTGCTTCAGGAAGCCAAAGAAAACGCAAATATAAACTTAAAACTGGAGGGCTTTCCATAGCTGCAATTTGAACGGAGGAAATGACATTCTCTTTAGATTCTACTTAAAGTCATTAAGTATGAAGTTAAAGCTATAGTTACACCGATTCGTCGCCGTCTTGCTTTTTAGCAGGAATTTTTAACATCAAGGACACGAGAAGGCACGAAAAACAACTCTTACTAGTGGGGTAAATTACAAAACTGAGGTTAGTCGCCTGAAATCTGACTTCAATAGCAACAGATATCACCTAACAATCAGAGAATATAAGTTTGAACCAAGAAATACATTCAGGATGAAAAAAAAAATAACCACGAAATCTACACACGACGGCAAAACATCTGTTTTCACGTCGGAGAGGAAGGGTATTGTCCATGCGCAGTCTTGTCGAGTGGTATGTCTCTAGTATCACAAATCTCAAACATTCGGATGGTTTGTTAGTTTTCTCTGTTTGTTTTTAAACACCGGGTTGGGTAATATTCGAAAATTTGCGTGGAAGAGTGTAGCGCGCTTCTTGAAACCCTTACCCTATTTCAGAGCTGCATAATAGGTGATTTTCCGACCCTACTGTATTGGTACCCTATTTAAGGACGCGCCAATTAAAAAGGTGATAAATTTGTTAAAAAGACCTGGATGAAAACGGAAAATTAAACATTTGAGTAGAAGCTGTGTTAGCCTTCCAAACCCATTTTACTCGTAAGAATATAACGGACATAAAAACAAATAAAAAATAGAATAAATAAAAAAATAATAGGAATTTCAGTGGAATCAACGGATTAACTTTTTTCTCCATTATTTCCAGGTCGAATTGGAATTTGGAAATGTTGGTTTCTGTACCGGAGTACCTGGAGAAAAACCCTCGAAGTAGGGACGAGAACCAACAATAATCTCAACCTACATATGACGCCAAGACCGGGAATAATAAGTCTGCATTCGAAGCCGCACCGCATTGGTGAGAGGCGAGTGCTCTCACCACTGCGCCATCCCTGCTCCCCTAAATACCAAATTTATTCAATACCAGACCCCGATGGTCAAAATATATACCCTACCTCAGACCAAAGAGGCTTAAAACCATACCCTTTGGCACGGTTCGTACCTATATGGCTTACTGAAGAGGAGTACATTTCTGCGACATCCCGGCTTTTAAACTAAAATCCTAAAATCCCACATTACAGAATAGCTAACTCAACTGCCGATAACAAGGAAATATCTAAGTTGACAAGAATATCGACGGTTAAATCAAATTTTTTTTTAACAGGTACAGATTAAACACAATTTTAGGTTATGATGGTCATGCAATTCATTGCAAAATTCTGTACTTTCTATAACTCGAGGCAGATGACTACCTTTGCTGACATTTCTGTCATAAGAAAAGCGTTTGTTTTTCTCTGCGGAAAAGGAAAGCTAGTTAGACCGGCGAGTCTGAGAGGACATAGGCAAATTATATGTTTTGCTCCGTAGATACTCGTATTAGAAATACGGATTTTTGGTTTATTAAGAAAATCGGAAGTTTCCTTTGGCAAAATATCGGCTCAAAATTTCGTAAAGCTAGAAACTTAAATTCATTTCGTTTTCGGGGGGGGGGGGGGGGGGGAACAATGTTTTGCAAAGAGAACAACTGTAAGCTACTTTTTTTCATAATGCAAATAACAACAAGCAATTGAGGAATTAAATTCTGCTCCCATAAAATTTAACTGCAACTTACATTTTCGGTAAAAGCATACAAACAAACCAAATTATGTTCACTTACACAATTATGACTTTAAAAGAGCACGAGATCCACTGGACTAAAAAATGGATTTGGTCCAAATTTGCACGTAGTAAATTTAAGCAAATTTGGAAAAAAAAGATATAGCAAACTAGTGGCAAAGGTGGTAAATGCCGCATTTACATACTCATTTGCTACCCCGTGCAAAACCTATAGCAAAAAACCTAAAGCAAATGTGGCATTTACCATCATTGCTACTTGTTTGCTATATCTTTTTACTAAATTTGCTTAAATTCGGTAAGTGCAAATTTGGACCAAAGCCATTTTTTCGTCCATTGAGACGATCTGGAAACACAAGAGACTTAAGCATTTCGCTTAATTTTTTTTGTTGATTGCGCATGTTTTCAGGTCAGAACACTGGACAAATGAATTAAAGACTGTAAACAGTTTGTTGGTAAAAACAACCCATATTTTGATGGCAATTTTACTATTGGGAATTAAGGAACCTTTATAAGGTCACAACTCAGAAACAAATGAAATAAAAATATTAAAGAAACTATGGTAAAAAAAAAACAAAAAATAGATTGGTACTTGTTTGCTTAACTTTAGGCATGCGCTTAAAAAGCTTATTTTCAGTTTTTTGGTACACATCCGAACGCGAGAGTTGTCCCCTTACAGGAGGCTACAAATTTAGACTTTTAGGACATATCCCGGAACGTAGTTGATGTTCGATTAGGATGGTTTGATTCTTCTCCAACTTTATGTTCACGGTCAAGCGCATGCGCGAGCAGACCGGCTCAAAAATAAATTGTACGGGTCCACACTAAATTCGATGCGAGCTTGAGGTGGAACAATCTGTTGAAATTGCGCTCGAATTTGGATCACCCGCTCTTCGTTCTTCATTTTTTATAATCTTTGTTTCCTGTTGTAAATATAAGTTCGATTTTTGTAAAGTTAAAAGTGTTTTAGCATCCGAAAACGACATTTTTGTCGATGGATCGTCAAAGGAGACGTCGCGGCCGACCGGCGACGGGAATGCTGTGGACTCTCTGGAAGCACAGAAGTTAAAGCGGACGTCCACCAAAAGTGGAAAATTGGTAAAGGGATAAGTCTGTTTAAAATAGACAACGCTTTTGCGGCACATCTGCTTTCGCTGGAAATGGCAAAGGTCACCAACTGGCCTTGGATGAACTCGCGAGGATTTATTAGATTTCAATCGTACTGTTTGTTCAAATGGAAGTGAACTGTCAAAAACGGAGAATTCGACGGACAAACAGCATCAAACACCAGTGTTTTGCTTTGGATGGAAAAAATTGTACAACACTGAGACGCGAAGCGAGTAAATATGTGATCAAATGTGCGAGTTAGTTTTAGCCGTCTTTTAGGGGGCTCGAATAGCGGGCAGTAGAAGAAAACCCAAAAGATTTGCGGCAAACTACAAAATCTATTGTAAGGTATTCATTTATCTATAAAATTATGGTCATTGCGAATGGCAAACGCAGTTTTGATTTGCCACCATGGCAGAGTTTTCTCAAATGCATTCCAGCGATCCAGCATCTCGGAAGGACACTCAAGGTTGTTGTTACTAAACGGTCGCATCGCTTCTTGAAGCTTGCGGATTTCTCGTTCTTCGCCTTCACGCTGGTTTAATAAAATCAGGCCATCAAACGAACACACTATCACGCTGGGGATTTTTTTAGTCAAATTCGGCCAAGAAGTTCCTTCTCCTTAGGGTTTTATTGTACGAATCTCAATTTTTGCAGGCGAACAAAACAACGGTTTGTCTACAACTTGGCCGATTCGGATTTTTGAATTTTATTTGTTTAACGGTAAAATGACGTCATCAATTTGGCGCGAAAATTTTTTTTAGAGCTTCGACATGGTCAATCACATTTTTTTAAATAAACATACCTTAAGGATTGCAAAACTGAAAAAAAGATTTGAAATATCTAAACTGAATCAAAAGTTTTGGGCTTCGGAAGTTTGAATTTTCCGCCATCTTGTTACTAAAAATAGCCTTAAATTGAACGCTTAACTTCCCATAACTCTTGACTCTAATGTTATTCTCATTTCATGTTGTTTTTTATGTTAGGAACAACTGTGTCGTAGCTCCAAAAAGAGAATTTCCCGTCAAATTGATGACGTCATTGTACCGTTAGAAAAATGAAATTCAAAAATCCGAATCGGACAAGTTGTAGAGAAAATATTGTTTTGTCTGGTTGCAAAGTTTGAGGTTGCTACCACAAAACCCTAAGGAGGAGAAACTTTTTGGCCACATTTGACTAAAAAAAAATACCCAGCGTGATAGTAAGTTTATCACTGAATGCTGATGAAATACTGGATTTAAGTACGTAAGTTTGAGGGAGCTTCTCGGCTTTTCGAACCGCGTGTATTATAAATAAAAAAAAGTCGATGCCGCGAGATATCGACATTGTACTAAAATAAAACCATATACGTTCGCATAAGTTCATAAGCTCTGGCATTTCTTGAATGTCATGAAACATGCACGAAGCGGCGCTGCAAAAATCCCCATGTGTTTTACATCAACAGCCTTTTTGTTTCTCTCTGAAACGTGACCGAAACACTGGCCGGTCAGTTTTATTTTTATGCCAGCAAGTTATAAGACTTGCCCGCCGTATCCCGCCGGTGTTGTGTACTCGCTTCTTATTGGTTCAAAAACAATTGGTTTGACAGTGCTTACGTTATCGTTCGCACATGCGCCGAACCGTGACACTCTCCCTTTAAGGTTGGACGGGGTGGGTTAAAGACTGTTTACATATAAAACAACTCCTCTACAGCGACCAAACGTACTCCCCTTAAATGACAATGCAGCCAAACCCAACGGAACCAACTGGCGTTTAGATTACAAATTTTATGACACAAAGTTCCCCAACACCATTTTTATTTCTTTCAGCTGAATGAGCATTGATATCATCAACTTACAGCATTAAGTTTTATATATGACAAGGAAATGTCGCGCTCTCAACCTTTAACTTACAATTATATCTTCCTTATAGATTCCTTAACAACTAGCTCTGGATAAAGCTCACAGCTGTTTGATTTAGTATTTTTTTGCAGGCTTTTCGCAAAGAATGGTGGGGCTCTTTGGAGCCCAATAACCCGTCATTTCGCATGGGGCGTCATTCCACTTTCCTAGCTTTCCAAAAAAGTGCGCGCAGTTCTCTTTTCCCTTGTAGTTATTAAGTTCCCCTTCTCCCCAGTTCTCGTACTGTCCCTCCAGTGGAGTGCCATCAACCCAATACCACTTGGAGTCATCAGTGTTTCTCTTCAGCCCAATCCACGCTTTCGTCTCAGTGACCGTTTCCTTTCCCATTACCAGTTCGTAAAGGAAGTCGTTTTCTTCGGCTGAAGTGATTACAGCCAGGTCTCCTCCCAGGTTTTGACAAACTGCTCGAGCATCAAGCATCGAGCATCGAGGCTGCAACCTATGCCGAGAATGACTTGGGTTTACATGATTTTTTGCGATTGATGTATGAAATATTATTAATATGGTTTACGATGTAAATTTTAATTCATTTTTTATAATTTTTTAGAATTTTTAGAATTTGGTTAGGTGTCCACTATTAGTAGAGGGGACTTCTCCCCTCAGCTACATTTCTTGACACGTTAATAAAGTTATTATTATTATTATTATTATTATTATTATTATTATTATTATTATTATTATTATTATTATTATTATTATTATTATTATCGCTCCATTTCGTGGTTATAGTATCATCGACGTATATGTAATAGCATGATTTTCCGTCAAATTCTCTCCAGTCTCCTGGTGGACAAACTGTAAAGCAAAATACACGAGCTTTATCTTATCTTATCTTATCTTATCTTATCTTATCTTATCTTATCTTATCTTATCTTATCTTATCTTATCTTAGCTTAGCTTAGCTTAGCTTAGCTTAGCTTAGCTCATCTCATCTCATCTCATCTCATCTCATCTCATCTCATCTCATCTCATCTCATCTCATCTTATCTTATCTTATCTTATCTTATCTTCTGGTCTTTCATTTCACTTGCTTTAATCAATCTGTCAAGTATAACTAGGTTTGTGTCACCATGGTCAACGCAGTCATATAATTTTCTCAAAAGGAATCACAGCTTAATTTTTAGCTTTAAGCACAATTTGGTCTTCAGAATTGATGGGCCAGTTTATGGAAAGATACATTTTCAAATTTGTTTTTTAAGTGACGACACACGAGGAACAATTGGTTTCTTAATCGAGTGTTCTGCGTTGTTTTGTCTTTTGCTCCTTAAATTGCTGTAGGTGCAAACTGAGAATATGCATTTTTCTATCTGTTCTCTTTCGATAAAATAAAACAAACGTTCTTAATTTAAGTGCTCACTTTACACAATAAGGAACACTTTGTTCTTATTAACCATCTGGACAGAAAGGATGAATCATTACCCATGACCCTTCTCTGACAGGCTGTTCGGAACGTGTTGCCCCCTTACAGCTCAAACTTTTCGTATTCATCCCAAAGAGGAACAAAATTGTTGCTAATTAATTAAGTTTTTCTTTATTTGAAAGATGGGTGCCTATCCACAATGTATTTGCAGACCACTTGTCTGTTTATCACATTTTACAAACAAATTTCGATCGTGACTTGTCCTATGGCATGTCCTATGGACAACTCTTTGTTCCTTTTGATTTTGCCTGTACCAAATACACATCAGGTGACAGTGTGGCATGGGACAAGATTTATGCGGTGTGGGAAGAGATGGTTTTACAGATATCTCATTGCCCAATTATTGCGTACTGTCTTCTAAGGAACATTGTGCAGGTCGGCTAGTAGAAGTGCGGTTTGTTTCTTGAGAAACAGTGGAAGTTGATGTTCAAGATGAGCAAACAAGGAGAGGAGGTCAACAGCTCGAAAATACCAAGTCCATTGCCCAAACGCAAGAGACCTTAGTTGAAAGAAGCCGATCGTGACGTTCTTTTCCAGTTTAAACCTGAAACATGATGGTGTTAGGAAACTCGGCGAAACACAGCTTTGCTTTTGAACACAACGTTTAATGGCCATTAGTATAAATCTACTAGTGTTCTATCACGAATGCCGTTCTCTGATTGGCTACGCTACTCGCTATCTATTCTGTGATAGATAGTGAGTAGCGATTTTCAACAAAATGGCGCCCGCTTCTTCGCGTTTTCGAAGTGTCTGCGATGAGGAAATAGATCATTTACTTGTTTAGTTTTGAACGGCTAGTAGATTTATACTAAAACAATTAGATTATTCGCTCTCGATTTCTATGCGTGATAGTTGATTCGGGATTCGCCCTCATCAACTATCACGCGATAGAAATCTCGAGCTCATAATCTAATTGTTAATTAGACATCGATATACAATCTTTTGACGTCCGAGCAAGATTTCAAAACTTTCGATTTTGAGCTACAAAGACGTGAACAAGGGCACGAGACTTAAAAGCTAACTTACTACGGTAGGGTAAGGTTAATCATAGTCATAAGTCCAGTCTCTCACGTTTCTTAACAAGTCCCTTCCAGATCGGGTAAGACAGGCATTAAAAACCTCCCCATCTTGTCCTCCATCGGGGAGGACAACACTGAATCTGGGTTCAGGAACAGGAGATCTCTGATTGGGAACCACATTCGACTGCAACCTCTCCCTACCATGGACAAGAAATTCTTTTTCATGACTGTCCGCGTCGGACATGCAAATCGATGAAACCACGGCGAAAAAAAAAGTTTTTTAAACGGAACACAACGAGTTTAATGTCACTTGCTCACGACAGCATAACAAACCTAGTCGAATGTCATCCTGGATTAAAAGCTTATGGCAAGCCGTAATGACCTACACAAAATACAACACCTGGAATTACTCTCCGAAAGCAAAATTCTGATAACAATAAACGAGCTAACAACCTTACCATATGGTTGAGGCGACACGGTAAACGACAACCCGAACACATCGTTCATGAGCGCTTGACCACATGCTTAGGCAAAAAGGACACGATACTAAGGCATGATGGTCTTACGCAACTACAAAAAAACTTTAAAAGAAGCGGATCAGCGACTACTGTTGAGGAATAGTCTCAACAAAAACTGGCTTGTAAGGCGGCTGATTCTATTACCATTCTATGAAGACGTTGTACAGGCCTTTGTACTCTTTTGCACTCTCACTATAAGAGTTCGTACAAGTGCGTGCTTGCTAAGGTGGACCTCTTCTACTCTACCTAGTGGCCAATTTCTCCGAGTAACATTATTTTCAGGATACGACATCGCCTACTTGAATGGACGCTGTTTCCTTCCGACTTTTGCTTCACATCGTAAGCTGAAAAAGGTACTGTTGCTTCCACCGCCTCCAGTAGTGGTCGAGCAACCTTTGGAGATAAAGATATCTTTCCATAACTCGCTTACTGGACTCTTCCAATTAAACATCTTCAGCGTCAGGTAACTGTTTAAGCGACCTGCCAATGGCAAGATGAGCAGGCGTGATTGGTAATGGATCTCTGTTGTCGTTATTTACTGCGATCAGAGGTCTGGAGTTGATTACACCTTCTATCTTGATGAAAAGTGTATTCAGCTCGTTGAAGGACAGAAGTGCTCTTCCAAGAAGTGCGCAGTGGTTCCTTAACTTCTCTACAAAATCTTTCCAACCATCCACCTCTCCATGTTGAGCCGGCGTTCTGTGATGAATCTCCACTTAATCCCTTTAGCTGATAACTCTGACCTGTTGTTAGGCCATTTGTACGAACATACCTATGCTTTCTTGAAACTTGAACCCTCCTTTACGTATAAGGGTCCAGAAAAGTCAGTACTAATGTCTAAAAATGGTAAGAAGGTTGACACTCTTTCTTCGGGTAGTGATCCCATCTTCTGTGTGCAAGTTCCATCTCGCTGTTTCTGGCAAGGCACACATCTTCTGATAACACGTTTGTGTTCACGTCTTCTTTGGGTGAGCCAAATCTTCCGTCATAAAACTGAAAGTACAGTTTCTGGACATGCATGCAACATCTGTGAGCATCTTGTATCAACTTTGCAACTGCTGGATGTTCGTGCAGCAACATTATTTGGTGCTTGTTCTCTTCATGAAGGTCGACAAACTGTAGTCTTGCACCTAATCTAATCACTTTATCGTCTTTGTCGTAATAAGGGTCTAGCTTTAGGAGGCGGCTACTGCTGGGTGGTGTTTTTCCGGCTTTCAACTGCTCGTAGTCTTCTTTAAAAACATCTTCTTGAATCCTCATAAGGCAGTTTAACGCTGCCTGTTTCATCTTCTCAGCTGACAATTCGGTCTCTTCAGACTTCAGTCTCGTCTTGAACAACTTTACGGCTCTCAGTACGTAAGCGGTTACTCTGATCAACTTCATCCACGTTGCATAGCGTGACATATGAAGCAACGGCTCTACTACAACTGCGGTACAACCATGGGTAGCTCTTCTTTTCTCTTCTCAGGATTCAGGGACGGAATCTTCATTTCGCGGCTGAGTAGGTTGAGACGCACAAGGAAGCAACAGCCATGGGGCTCCATTCCACCACAGTGTGCTTGAAGTGACTTCATTGTTCTGTATCACTGTCAATATAGATGCTAAGTAGTTTGAAAAGCAATTAATGAGTCCTTTAAGAAGCCAGCCAAGGCGAGACTTTACGCCAATCAATGAGTCAGCAGTTGTCACTCTCTTGTGTATCCCAGTTACAAATGAGTAATAGTTTCCTGTTAGAAGCTGTTAGGGGTTCACCTGTCCGATAATTAACTTAACATTGAACGAGCATGTCAATCATATTGTATAGAAAGGGAGTAAGCGGCTATATGCAATACGCGCCCTTAAGAAATGCGGACTAACTGATAGGCAACTTGTTCTTGTCTATTGTAGTATCATCAGGTCTGTTTTAGAGTATGCGAGTCTCGCTTGGGCTGGCCTCACGCAATACTTAAGTGATCAAATTGAGTCAATACAAAAGAGGGCGCTAAAAATTATCTTTCCTTCTCTGTGCTATGAGGACGCGCTTGAGAAGTCAGGCTTAATCTTGCTGTGCCAGAGGAGGGAGGATGCGTGTATAACATTTCTCAAGCGAAGTTACTCCTCTTCCTACCTGCTACGAAGTCTAGTGCCGAGAGTTGCGAACACAAGACCGTATGCCCTTAGAACAGGAGAATCTGTTTTTGTGGCTGCCTCCGCAAGAACTAACAGATTTGGAAATTTTTGCACCATAAAATACCAGAATCTTGTTTGAAATAGCGAAATGTGATATGTATTAACATTAACAGTTATATTTATGTGTCCGATATATTTGTACGTAATTAATGACCCGCCTTGTAATTCAGTTTACACTGCAAAAAGGTTAAATAAACGATCATTATTATAGTAACCTGCACCGATGCGAACATCTACTTGAACTGAATTGCGAGGGTACGAGTCACCTTGTAGGTGAGGGTTGTTCTGAAGATTCATCCTGACAGGACCCAAGGGGGTTGCCAATCTTTGGTATGGTAAAGGCTTCCATTTTTACAGCTTCTGTTGGTTCTCCCTTAATCAGCAGTGAGAACGAATCGCACTCTTTGTAATCTCTTGATTTCACTGGTTTCCCACCTAGTGTTGGGACACTCAATGACTCTGTGGGAACTTGTAGGCCATTAGACCCTGCAATTAGGTACGAGCGTTGACTTCGAGAATCTAAAAAAAGACGAACTGTCATTTCCTGATCATTCACAGATAACCTTACTACCACTGTCTGAAGAAGTGTCTCCTTCACATGCGAGGTAGGTTGGGTTGAAGCCAATCCACTAAGGGTGCTATTGGTCACGACCTGGGGAGAAGTACTGTGTACATGCTGAAGTGTAGAGGTAGCTGGATACTGGGGTGTGGTCGCTAGGGGCTTGCCATGCAATAACTTGTGATAATGTTGACCGTAATTTCAGTCTTAGTCTCCCTGCTTTGTATTGTTTCAGAAGTCCTCGAACGCTGCGTCTTAAACCGCATTAAGGAACGATTAGAAGAACTGATTGTGGATTTTGAGCTGGGGTCTCGGTGTGGGCGATCAAGCGTCACTAATCTACGCGAGACCCTAGATCATATCGGAGCCATTCTTGATAGCGCAGGTCAAGTCGATTGCGTGTACTTAGACATGTCCAAAGCCTTTGACAAGGCTAGGCATGACCTGCTCATTAACAAATTGCGAGATGCTGGCTTAGGAGGGAAGTTGTTCGATTGGCTCCATGCGTAACTTCGTGATCGCGCCAACGTGTCACCGTACTGGGGGCGACTTCACATGATCTCCCTGTCACGTCGATTGTTCCCTAGGGTTCAGTTCTCGATCCAGCCTTCTTCTTGTTATATGTAAACGTTCCTGACGTCATCACTAAGAGTCAAGTGGTGATGTTCGCCGACAACACAAAGGTTTGAAAGGAAGTGATGACGGCGCTTTACAACAAGACCTTCACAGTCTCTCTTTATGGCCCCCTGCCTCTTATTTATCCTTCAATGACAAGAAATGCAAGCTGCAATCCATTACGACGAAGTTCAAGCCTACCTCCCCAAGCTATGAGGTCAACTGCCGTAACATCCAGTCCTCTGAGAAAAACGTGACCTTGACGTGTTAGTAGACTGTGACCTGGCCTGGCGCGCCCAAGTCTGTCACCAAGCTCAAGCTGCATGTACTAACAAGTTGTTGGGATACATTAGGAGTAATGCCAGGTACATTCGAAGTATCTCTACAAGGCGCACCTTGTATCTCGGCCTAGTTCGTGCGCACTTAGCGTTTGCAACTCAGGTCTGGGCGCCTAAGTCCATTAAATTAATTTCCAAACTTGAAAAAATTCAAAGACATCCAACCAAATTTATTCTCCATTCCCCTATTATCACAGATATATCTTATAAAGAAAGGTTAATATCATTAGATTTATTTACTGTTATTGGCATGAGTTCCTAGACTTGGTATTTTTTACTAGGCTATGCATAATCTAGTCCACCTTAGTCCTTTTCGTTTTTACCGTCGTACGCAAAAACGCTAGAACGACTTGAGCATCCGCTACTAGCCTTCCTATCTTTGTCCTCAAGAGATGCAGAACGACAACATATCAAAAATCTTTTTTTTATATTAGAACAAAAAGAATGTGGAACGTACTCACTGGCAAAATGGACTTAACTTATGCTAGTCTTACTAGCTTCAAATCTCTCCTCCATGAGCTATTACTCTCGTGCTGTTGGAATAAAATACAATCCGGACAACCCTCGAAGTTTAAAACCATCTGTTTGAAATGCAACATATAATATAATAATAATAATAATAATAATAATAATAATAATAATAATAATAATAATAATAATTTATTATTATAAGAAACAATTTGGAAATACTTGAGGCAAGAAATATAAGTGATAGAAACCGACGTTTCGGTGCACCTTGCGCCATTATCAAGGTTACATAATTAATGATAAAAAAGGCGGTTTGTGGATAGGCTAAGTTGGAGGCGAATATGCATAGAAAAGTGCCAAGCTAATTAAAAATAAGTTCTTAGAACTAGGCCTGCGTGAGCCTAAGCCTGACATCGTAACCTAGCAATGTGTTGTTTATTTATTCAAGTGTGACCTGTGCGATGCAGGTTTTGTCGGGTACACAAAGGGCCAGCTTTACAAGCGCGTTGAGGGAAACCGTCAAAAGGCGTTATCCATTTACAAGCATTATTCTAAAGAACATAACACTGCTGTTCCGAAGAATTTCTCAGCACGTTTCAATGTAATCCAAAATTGCACGAACATAAATTTGACTGCCTTGTTAATGAAATGCTGTGTATTCAAGATCTTAAACCAACACTGAATGTACAGTCTGATTCTCTTCGTGCTAAAGTATTCATTCAATTAGCTTGGCATTTTTCTATACAAATTTGCTTTCAAGTTAGCCTATTCAGAAACCGCCTTTTTGTCATTAATTATGTAAACTTGATAATGGCGCAAGATGCACCGAAACGTCGGTTTCTATCACTTGTATTTCTTTTCTAATAATAATAATAATTATAATAATAATAATAATAATAATAATAATAATAATAATGATAATGATAATGATAATGATAATGATAATGATAATGATAATGATAATGATAATGATAATGATAATGATAATGATAATGATAATAATAATAATAATAATAATAATAATAATAATCATAGTAATAATAAAATAATAATAATAATTATAATAATGACCATAACTAATTACGGTTCAACCTGAAAACAAATTTATCGAAATTAGATGCTTGCTTCATCTCAAGCCTGCTGTGAAGGTTAAAAGACACTAAGTATTGTGTTTTTGTTGGGAGAAAGTCTGCGATGTAGGTATTTGTTTTGCTTTTCTTTACCAAGCCTAGTGATTGGTTTGAAAAATTCAGACCACACTACCAACCAATGAGAAGTAATACAACAACAATCAATACTTGCCTGCTGGAGTTTTCCTCCGCTTTATGACGGTCTCATGTATTTGTTTCTAGTTCTGATTGGTTCATTTCGCTCTTTGTATTATTTGTTATTGATCAGAGTAACAACTTTTTTGGTTTTGGTTTTACAACTCTTAACTGAAAGCCACTCTATTTTATCTAATATATGTTTGACTTAATTTAAATTAAAAATGAAATGATAACTGCATGGTACTGTTTTCTATTTAGGCTCAGGACTGTACAATCTTTGGACTTCTTTTTCAGACCTCAATACTCCGCTCTTAATCTATTAAGAATATTTTTTCTTTACTTACACTCAAAAGTTTGGCCTTGAAGACTGCAAGTACTCGACTCCACTATAGAAATTAAAATTGTAACACTTTATTAACGTTTTTACCATGTCTTAATAAACCTTTAAATGGCATATAGATAAAACCGAAAATTTCTGGCATGAACTTTATTATCTCTTTCTTTAACTCTTAACCATAAATTTTTGTGTACTTACACGATTTCATACAGTCTTTAGCGTTCATGCTAAGTTCACAGCCTGCAAATCAAAATATAGGGAAGTAAAGATATCCCATCTGAATTTATCCAGGCTTATCCTGTGACTTATTAACTTTCCTTTCTTTGAACTTATCTCTTATCTGCTCTCCTTTTACTAATCCTGGCCTACTTCAGTCTTTTGAATTGAAATTGTAATACGGGATTTCAACATCATTACCACTGAAATTGTCGTCATCACTGTTATTTTCATCGTGACATATAGAGGGAAAAAATATTAAATACTGATTGGTCAACACAGAAAACAAATTCAGTCACATGCAATTATTTATTCTTAACAGTACAAATACTATCATTAGTGTTGTTGTAATTATTGATCATTTTCGTGTGGTGAGTTTACATTTGAAAGAACGTGCTTGTTGTGCGATGAGATGATAGATTTCATGTTTGGCATGCATGAGTAGCCACAGAAAGAGATATGTACTGCAGAACTTTAGAGTAACGCAACTAAGGCACGATGCATCTGTTACCTAGATACTCTACTGAATATAACGCATCTCTATAGTAACCACCCATATTTAACTACCAGCCTGTTATTTGAAAAGTCAGTCGTTAAAAATTGCCTGATGAGTGTGGTCCGATAACTTCGAACCATACGAAACAGTATTGTCGCAATAAACGATGAAAACACCTGAAGCCTGAACTTCTGTCAAGAATTATACATTGCTCTTCAATCAAACGAATTGAGCGCTCTACGAAACACATTCTATCCAGAATACAAGTATGTATGTATGTATGTATGTATGTATGTATGTATGTATGTATGCATGCATGCATGCATGCATGCATGCATGCATGCATGTATGTATGTATGTATGTATGTATGTATGTATGTATGTATGTATGTATGTATGTATGTATGTATGTATGTATGTATGTATGTATGTACGTATGTATGTAAATCTTAATTTAAACACGGAAAATCATCAGTTAAGCTTAAGCTAAAAACTAAAACTAATTACAACTGCTTTATAAGATTGCCGTGAAGGAATCCGATATATCAACTACCTTCTTGATATTTCGCTTAAAATGCTCAACGCCGGGATGCAGCATCTTTTTAAGCTTTTGGGCAAGTTATCCCATAAAATGGCCCCGCTGTAAGAAAAGCTTCGTTTCAAATAATTGGTGTTTGGTTTGGACAGGGACAGCCTTCCCTCAGAGTTTCTTAAGTTGTAAGCAGAGTGACGCTGAGAGAAAAGACTTTGTAGATCTTTCCGGACCAAGACCATTTATGGTTTTATACATCATTAAGGCTTTTTGTTTCTTTCGCCGAAGAGATAGCCTCTCCCAATCGAGGGTGGAGAGAAGGTGGTTTGAGATCGTATCAAAAGGTAATTTAGTAATAACTCTGGCTGCACGATTCTGTAACTTTTGGATCTTATCACTCAAGTAACCACTCATACAGTCCCAAACGGGGCTACAGTAATCAAAATGAGGCATTATTAAATCGTTATAAATTTGGATTGCAGTTTCTTTGGATATTATGGGCCGCACACGTTTTAGGGGGCCTATAGCTGAAGAGACTTTCTCGCAAATCTCTTCAACGTGTTTACACCAAGAGAGTTGGGCATCTATGGTAAGACCCAAAGATTTGGTCTTATCGACTCTCTTGATAATTTGGTCATCAGTTCTGATTTCTATATCGTCACATTGGGCAGATAGTCTTTGTCTTGATGCAATAATCATTGGTTCTGTTTTAGCAACATTTAGACTGAGATTGTTAGCTTTCAGTCAACAGCTAAGGTTATCTAATTCAGGGGTTACAGCTAGCTTAAGCTCTGTTAACATTTTAGCAGATAGGGTAAGATTGGCGTCATCGGCAAACATTTTTTTTACGGTACTCCGCAGGGAGTTAGCAAGATCATTAGTGTATATTAAAAATAACTAAGGACCCAATATGCTACCATGTCGCACGCCGCAACTGAGGGTACGAGCAGATGATAGTTTGCCACTGATATTACATCTCTGGGTTCGGCCACTTAAGTACGACGAGAACCATTTTATAGCTGCCTCATCCACACCCAAGTATGACATCTTACTCAAGATGATCTCATTATTAATGGTGTCGAATGCCTTAGTAAGGTCAATAAAGACAAGGCCATTGTCGATGTTTACTGACCAAGCATTTGTTGCCTCATTTTATGTGTCATCGGCAAACATTCTTGGTACGGTGCCCCTCAGGGAGTTGGGAAGATCATTAATGTAAATTAAAAATAACAAAGGGCCCAATATGCTACCATGTGGCACGCCGCAACTAAGGGTACGAGCAGATGATAGTTTACCATTGACATTACATCTCTGGGTTCGGCCACTTAAGTACGACAAGAACCATTTTATAGCTGCAAGATGATCTCATGATTAATGGTGTCGAATGCCTTAGTAAGGTAAATAAAGACAACGCCATTTAGAAGGCCATTGTCGATATTTACTGACCAAGCATTTGTTGCCTCAAGCAAAGCCGCGAGCGTACTAAGTAGAGAACGGAACCCTGATTGGCAACCAAGTAGCAATTTATTATCATCTACATAATGGAGAAATTAATTGTAAGCAGTTCTTTCAAAAACTTCCGAAATTGTAGAGATTACAGATATTGGCCTATAGTTGCTAGGATCTGATTTAATGCCTTTTTAAAAAAGTGGGGCCACTTTGGCCGTGTTAGTGTTGGTGTTAGTGTTAGTGTTAGTGTTCGTGTTCGTTCTGGTGTTCGTGCTTGTGTTGCTGTTCGTGTTCGTGTTCGTGTTCGTGTTCGTGTACGTGTTCGTGTTAGTGTTAGTATTAGTGTTCGTGTTCGTGTTACTGTAAACAGATGCAACATGTTTGATGTAACGTTTGTATTCAAGGTTCTCCGACCAAAAACTGCCACTCAGAATCCTTCAAAAACAACCCCGTGTACAAGCGCAAGAAAAGGAAATCGTTTTTTTTTTTGTGTGTGTGTGTGCTTGCGCTTATGTTTGCGTCGTTGCGTCGCCCGTTTAAACCGGGATAACGCCATCATAAGCACAAGAAAACAGAAAATTACTGACAAGTAGTCAGCGGAAGTGTGTTCTGTTTACAAGATGGTGGCGTGTACCTCCGCCATCTTGGATTTGAAATATTTTGCGCCAAAACTTTAGTTCACTGCGCGTGCGTATGTCACCTTGTGCTTATGCTTATCACACTTTTAAAGAACTTTGTGCTTGTGCTTGTGCTAATACTTATCTTTGCTTTGTACGATAAAACCAGCCTTTACTGTTTCTGTTACTGTTATTGTTAGTGTTTCTGTTACTGCCACTGTTATTGTTGTTAATGTTACTTATGCTTTTAGTTTTAATATCACTGTTACTATTACCCTCTGTTGCTGTTAGTTTTAGTGTTAGAGTTACGTTTAGTGTGTTTGTTACTGTAACTGTTACTGCTATTATTTTTTTGAATGTTGGAGTTACGGTTTGTGTGTCTGTTACTGTTACTGTTGCTGTTAGTGTCAATGAGCATTTATTAATTTTGGAATTTAAAATTATGTAAAACCGCGCGCTTGTTTCATTTTCTTCGCTGAATCTCTTGTTAATAATTGTGATGTCTCCTTTAGACATTGAATCATGATGCATAAGATAAACCGATGATTTTAATGAATGCTAGAAAACAACAACCACATGGTTCGCCATGATGGTGAAAGGCTATCCCAAAGTTCATAGCGAGACAATTACTATTTGCAATTACTATTTCCGGTTGTAGGACTTCCGGTTAATTACATAAACATTACATCTCCTTCCTCCTAGTTAGAAAATTTCTTGAAACAGATCAAACAACAATTATCGTAAGGTCGCAGCAATACAAAATTGAACAAACTTGGCAACAGTCCACTGTTTATGTTGCTAGTCAAAAGTTAAATGGAAACAAACGTGTAGTTCATAAGCAAAGTCTTTTCAACTTAAAACAGTCTTTTCAACTTGAAACAGTCACACCCTCAAAGTTGACAGTCCTAACTAGAATTTTAGCCTATAAGTCAAGAATTTGTCGAGGAGTTCGCTTTCGGGTGGATCTACGCAAAAGTGGCTGACTGTTGGACTGAGAGGCCCGAGTTGGATCCTCTGGAACAGGAACAGGATTGCTTGAAGTTGGCAGGTCAGCTTGGACCAGGAGTTTCGGCAGAGCCGGATCAGGAGCGTGCACACTTGGAGCTGTAGCTGGAAGCTCTTGTGAGCACTCTTGGTTAGCTACAGAGCTAAAACCACTGTCTCGAGACTCATCACTGTCATGGGTGATAACTGGTTGGCTCAGACTCTTGAAGAATGATGAATTTCTTGTAACTGTGTGGTTTTCAATTTTAGCCGTTATCATACTGCCCTTCTTATCAACAACTGTCAGGGGAGTAGGATAATAAACAGTTCCTCCTTTTGATGCAGAAAATGGCCTCTTGACCAGCACAGTTTCACCGGGGGAGATAGTGCAAGGTTTCACGAAGGTCTTGTTGTCAGCATGAAGTCTGATCTTGGACTTCTGAGAGGAATCATGTTCGCGGACAATCTAAGACACAGGGTCTATATGGTTAGCTTGTGGAAGTCTGTTGCGAACAGGGCGTTTTAACAACAACACAGCAGGAGCAACACCGGTGGTTGCATGGAGCGTGGTGCGGTAATTACGCAAAATAGCTTGCAGCGCCTTTCTCCAATTTCTTCTTTCTGTTTTAGCAGCCTTGATGCATTTCTTTAGCGTTTTTACAACTCTCTTCACCTCTCCATTGGCCCTTGGCCAGAGCGGGGTGACTTTGCGATGTTTAAAGCCAAGCACATGAGCAAACTTAGCAAATTCTTCTCCATTGAATGGTGCACCATTATCTGGCTTGACGACGCAGGAAGTTCCAAATGCAGCAAACAGCTGGTCTAGCTTGGGTATGACAGCACTGGCAGACGTAGATGACACCGGTTCCACAAACGGGTATCTTGAGTAGTCATTAACCACTAGAAGCAGGGTCTCGCCATCCACGTGTGCAAAGTCAATGCTCACTTCATCAAACGGGTTGTCTGGTAGACAACATTTGAAGTGATTCTCTTGTGTAGATTGGGGTAACAACTTGACACGGTAAGCAGGTCTTAATGTTCATTTCCACCATCTTGTCCATGCATGGAAACCACACCTTCTCGCGGAGGAGAGCTTTTGTCTTTACTATGCCCAAATGGCCTTCGTGAGCAATATCAACGATTCGCTCTTGCAATACAGCAGGTACAGTGATCTGATTTCAGCAGGGCAGTGTCTGTACAAGTTAGTTGATCTTCCACATGTGCATAGCGTGACAGCTCAGATAGTGACACGTTAGGCAGGGCCTTATGCCAGCAGTTAGACTTGACCGCAGACATAACAGCTTGAAGTATTGGATCCTTTGCAGTTGCGGTTTCTATCTCTGACAATGTGATGGCTTTCGGTACTGCATGCCTTGCGATGAAAGAAATGTTTTCCTCAGATTCTACCTCATAGTTGTGGGATTCTGGATCTCCAACAGGGTGTCTCAAAGCATAGTCAGCTGGATTTGAGGCACCTGGGCGATACTCTACAGTGAAGCGATATTGCTGCAGCTCCATGAGCCAGCGTTCAATCCTGGCGGAGGGCTTGGATGACGGGTTGTTGAATAGGGCCAGAAGGGGTTTGTGGTTGGTGATGACCTTGAACTCCTTGCCATAAACAAACAGGTGAAAGCGTATGATTGCCCCGTAAATTGACAAAGCTTTGCGATCAATTTGAGGGTATCTTGCTTGTGTGGGAGTAAGCGGACAACTGGCATAGTGCAGTGGTGTCACTTCTTTGGTCGATTCATCTTCTTGGGTCAGGACAGCACCTAAGCCAACGGGGCTACCATCAACAAAGATGGAAGTAGGTTTCTTGGAGTCGAAGTACCCAAGAGTCGTCTTGACTGATAATGCTTCTTTTAGGCGTTCAAATGATGACTGCTCTTCTTGTGTCCATTGCCAACTCACTCCATCACAGGTAAGCTGCCGAAGAGGTTTAGTTATAATTACAAAGTCCTTGATTAACCTTGAGCAGAATGCAGCAGAGCTAAGGAGGCTTCGTACTTCTGATACGGTGGTCGGTGGGGCAACGCTTTGAAGAGTTTCAACTTTTCTTGGATCAGGTGACATGCCATTTTTAGAGAACACATGGCCAAAGAAAAGCATGGTCGGAACTCGAAACTGACACTTTGGTAACTTGATCGTCAGGCCATTCTCCTGTAGTTGGCGGAATACTTGCTTTAGATGTTGGTCATGGGTGTCACTGTCTATGCCACCGACATAGATATCATCACTGATATTCTTAACACGGGGAATACCACGTATCGAGTCACTCACTTTCCTCTGGAAGACCTCTGCAGCACATGATATACCAAAGTTAAGACGCTTGTAACGGAACAACCCAACATGGGTGGAGAATGTTGTCAGTGGTCTTGAGTCAGAGTGGAGTGGAATTTTACGGTATCCTTGATTGAGATCAATCTTGCTGAACACTTTGCAGCCATTTAAGTCGGACACGACATCATCAATGGTGGGAATAATATATCGTTCTCTGATGATAGCTTTGTTTAGGGACCACATGTCAACACGGATTCTGATTTCGTTCGGCTTCTGGGGTTTGGGTACAACAACAATTGGCGAAACCCACGGGGTTTGGCCCTCAGCACGTTCAATGATGCCCTCATTCTCAAGCTGCCTCAGTTTCTCTTCTACTTGTTTTCGGATATGAAACGGGATGCAACGGTGACGCTGTGCGACTGGTTTGATAGGTTTGTCAACATGTAAGCGTACAGGTTCACCTTTGTACTCGCCCCTTCCACTAGTAAGACTAGGAAAATCATTGGGGAAATCTGGGGCACCAGGTGGCAAATTTACAGGAGGTTGTTCAACCCCGCTGACAGCTTTGATGAGATTTAATTTCTGTGATGTTGTTCAGCTAAGTATAGAACCTGATGAGCCATCTGCAACATAGAATGTTTCTTCCGATGAGCAATAATTGCTAGCAACGTTGGCTCGGAGTTTGCCACACAGATTGAGCGGTGCAGCAGACATGTATGGATACACTTTGACATTTGTATTCATCAGTTGCGGTTTTGGTTTCAAGCTATCAAAGTCCCTTTTGCTCATGATGTTCACTGTTGCTCCAGAATCTGCCATTATATGGATGGGTGTGTCCATAATCCTGACTTGAAAGATAGGTTTGGCGGTTTGGGTTTCCTGCATGCCAATATGAAAGGTATACTCGTCACTGTTGTTACCATCAGCATCCACTAAAGTTGAAGCTTCTCCACAAGAGGAGTCTTCAATGTCCACAGATCTGGCACGGTGGCTAACTTTTGATGGCTTTCTTGGACGGGTGGATTTTGAGCGATTGTTCGGTTTACTGCGACAAACTTGTGCAAAGTGATTCATTTTGCCACAGTTAAGACATTGTTTACCTTGCGCAGGACAGATACCTTGATGTGGATACTTCCCACCACACAGACCACATTTAACGTTACGAACACCAGGTTTTGGTTGACCACTGGAACTCTCCTTCTGTTGATTGTCATTTGTTCTCTTTCGACCAAAGCCAACTGCGTGTGACTGCTGTTTCTCAATTTCGCTGGTTTGCTCGTAAGCAGTTTCCATGGCACGAGCGGCCTTGAGCAGGTTTTCTAGGTTGAGATTCTGTTCGATGACTTTACGACTGAGACGAACTGAAGAAGTGCCTTGAATTATTTGCCGCTTAATTTCCAACTCGGTATCGGTGAATTCACACCGGCGTGTCAGTAGCTGAAGACGTGTGTAGAACTTGGTAATGTTTTCTCCGGATCGTTAGGTTGCCTGACGAAAAACGTAAACGTGGTGATCAACACACTTCCGAGGTTCGAAGTGATCGGTAAGCGCTTTTACTGCAATTTTGTATTCGTCATTTCATTCAGCCGGTTCCGGTACGGTAAGAGTTTCGAAGATATCGCAGGTTTCATTTCCGACATAATGAAGCAGCATTGCTTTCTTTTGAGGCGCTCGGGTAATGTTCATCGCTGCGAACATGTTATTCTTCAAACGCTTTACATACTTCTCAAAACGGGTAGGCGTTGTGTCCCTCGGTTGGAGCTCAAATTCGGGAAAGGTCGATAGGTTGATTCCCGTAGCCATGGTGTAGGTTGCAGTCGCTGAAGAATGCGAAGATGATGAGGTCGATGAAGAATCTGTAAGCATTGAATACGCAGTCGATCGATAGGTTTCCTCGGTCGGTTCAGCGCTTTAAACACAAACATTTTCTTCTGCAATTAAAGCGATCCCATCCTCATCGCCATTTGTGATGTCTCCTTTAGACATTGAATCATGATGCATAAGATAAACCGATGATTTTAATGAATGCTAGAAAACAACAACCAAATGGTTCGCCATGATGGTAAAAGGCTATCCCAAAGTTCATAGCGAGACAATTACTATTTGCAATATCCGGTTGTAGGACTTCCGGTTAATTACACAAACATTACAATAATGACTAAAAACAATATTTCAATTTTGACAATGCCCATTGTGTAGATACAATAGTGTTTTGCGGCACGAATTTACCATGGAAATGTTTTTGCTTTTTGATTTTCTTCGCATTTGATAGTGTGTCCTATGTGAGTATATAAATGCAGAAAAAAATGAATTAATACTGGATAGGGCTGTAGTCAGTTTGTTCTTAATTTATGCTGACGACGTTTACCGTAATACCTTGAAAATGGTGATGGTAATGCATTTATATACCGCATTTTCTATTCGCGAGAAGCATGAAACTCGGAGTAGCAAATAAATGTGTTTGAAAAATTGGCTTACCAACGTTGATGCCACTTGGAAGAAGGATCCAAAGGATACTACACGCTTACACTCAAAAATTGTAGTTTGTGTGGAAAGGAGCAAACAGCGAACTTCTTTCGTGGTCAACACATTTTATTGACGTTTCGCCTATTCGGGCTTCTTCAGAAGTGTGAGAAAGGATTAAAAATACTTGGAATAAAACTATATCTATGAGTAAGTCTTAAGTAGTGAAAAACATTGAATACGATCGAAATAACAATAACATTAATAGTGCAAAAAAAATAGGCACTAGGCCTCTAGGGAAATTACAAAATAAAAAGAAGAAAAATAATGAAGAAAAAAATAATGTCGCAACAAAATCTCAAATCAAAGCCTTTGAACAAGGCGTGTTCGAACTAACAATGCAAATCGTCATAACAGGATTCGAAAAGAAAGGCCTTTGAATGGTTAATAGCAAAATCTTTATTATCAGCCTCTGAATTCCAGCTTTGTGTGGTCTACTCTCAGCCTTACAACAAAATCCCTGATTGAGCCTTTGAACGATTGATGCAAAGAAATATCTAAAAAAGCTAAAAACCTTCGTCAACAAGTCAAAAGGGAGAACGCTTGTGAGTGACAAAAACAAGGTGTTAATTGTATCTAATTCTATTCCTAGAGTTGAACTCTGATTTTTTATTCAAACCGTGAGGTTGAAGGGTGCAAAGTTGAGTACTCCAAAAAAGCTTCTCTTGTAAGCAGGCGATTGTCTAGACTATTGTGATCACTGAAGTTGCAGATTTGTTCGATAATAACGAAACAGAAATCAGACAGAACTTGAGTTTCTTTGTTAAAGTGTATTGCAACTTCACAAGTATTCTTCTTTGTGCTTATGGCTGACTTGTGGTTCCGAAATCTAACTTTAAACTCGTTGGTTGTAGAACCAACATACTGGACATTACATTTGTTACAAGTGATCAAATATATAACGTTCTTAGATTTACGATGAACTTTCACCTTCACTATCCAAAATTTTCCCTAAGGGATCCATCATTCCCTCTTTTAGAAGCACCTAAAACATACAAAAAATTCTGGCACGACCTCGCCGCATTAATCTCGATCACTTGGAGAGACAAGGTTGCTTTAAATGTAAAGGAAAATGCGACCTCTGTAATATTTTTTTAGTAGAATCAGATAATTTTTCTAGCGCTAGTACAGGCATAATCGATGAAAAAGCCAAATTAGAAGGGAACTTAAAACCGTCACTCTGGTAGAGGTATAGAGATGATGTTTTCGACCTTTGGACTCAAGGTCTGCCTAAATTGCTGGAATTCACTGACTATATTAATTCTCTGTACCCCACTATCAAATTTGAATTGGTTTATTCCGATAGTTTTTTGCATGTTTTGGATCTTACCTTACACCTTAAGGATGGGTTAATTGCTTCTGACATTTATTCTAAACCTAGCGACAGTCACCTTTATTTGCCATTTTCTAGTTCGCATCCATCACATTGCAAAAGGGCTATTTCTTATGGGGTAGCCTTGAGAATTAAGCGCAATTGTTCCACTAATGACTTTTTGCAAACTAGATGTAAGGAATACAAAGGGTATCTTAAGTCGCAGAATTACCCGGCCAATTTAGTCGACAAACAGTTTGACAAGGCTCTTGAAATTCCAAGATCGAAACTTTTAAGCAAAAAGGTGAAAGCTAACAAAAAAGTTTCTCCTTGGGTACTCGCTTATAATCTCATTTTGCCGGACATTAAAAGCATCATTGGAAAGCACGCTCATTTATTAAGATCTTCACCTCTAATCGCAGACATTTCTCCAGCAAAATCTGTTTTCCCTACTTACCGCCGAACCAAAAATCTCAAAGAGGTTCTAGCACCATCTAAATTCCAAACAAGCTCTGGCTGTTTTAAATGTGAAAAAAAAAAAAAAAAATAGATGAAAATAAAATTTCCTACTTCAAGGCTCTAAATTCCAAAGCTCGGCCACGGGTAGGCATTATGCTATCCGACAAAAATTGTCCTGTTCATCCAAAAGAGTAATTTATCTCGCAACATGCTGTAAATGTAATTTACAATATGTGGATTCCACATCAACTGAGTTCAAAATTAGATTACGCAACCATAAATCGAATATGCTCAACAAAAGAAGAACATGTGAATTGGCAGTACATTTTAATAGTTCCCAACATGACATTTTCTAAATAAGGTTTATCATCATTGAGCAAATTATATCCTTCAAAAATCCATTACATTTAGACCAGTTACTGCTTACCAGAGAAGCCTACTGGATGACGCAATTATTCACACTTAATCCGCGTGGCCTTGACAAAAGGCGGGAATTTCGCTCCAAAAATCGTATTCATTTTAGCAACTAATTAGATCATTTCACATGTTCTTGCATTGAAAATGACTTGTGACTTGTCCAGCTCCTAATTTTATTTTTTTATTAGTCCTTTGTAAATAGTCTCAAATGTTATGTAACTCGCCTTTTGCGTTCATGGGCCCCGCTGGAAGATTCTGTTATTTTCATTTTTGGTGGGCTGTTCATGGTCCCTCAGCGGGGAATTTATTACAGTATTGTTTAAGGGCCCCTGCTTTGGGATCATGTTACAGCATTAATTATGTTCATTCAGAGGCCCCTTGCGGGGAATATGTCACTTGCTTTTATTCTATTGTTATTTTGTTTGTGATTCAAACCTTTTTGTAGCGCTAATTAAGTTGGTTATATAACCCTGTACCTTTGATCCGCGCAGCAAATGTAAATAGTTTTTAGTTTCTAGTTTTTAATATTATCTGAAGAAGGCTGAAAGCCGAAACGTTATTAAACCAAGTCGGACCGGTAAGACGTGCAAGGGTGAGATCGGATATCAGCATATGTCCATTAGCGACCTCATCCTACCCACCCAACCGATGAAATCATGAAACAGCACAAAGACCAGACCAGCACACCCCGAGAAAACTAGAAAGTTTAACTATTTGCAGATGTTATTACAAAGGCAGCACTTTCTCCTCAGTTATTACTGGAATGCAGTTAATCATCCCTTCTTTGTATCTGTAAAGAATATTTGTTTTTCCACTTACAGTGAGGTTTGCAGGGACTGCCTTCACAGCCTGTGGAGAAAGGTATAGAAATAAATTATCTTATTTTATTCTATCTCTACAAATCTTATCTTATCTTATCTTATCTTATCTTATCTTATCTTATCTTATCTTATCTTATCTTATCTTATCTTATCTTATCTTATCTTATCTTATCTTATCTTATCTTATCTTATCTTACCTTATCTTATCTTATCTTATCTTATCTTATCTTATCTTATCTTATCTTATCTTATCTTATCTTATCCCATCTGTTAGGGTGTTAAGGTCAGGGTTTGTATTCCATCTCATTTTAGTTATCTTATCTCAAATTGTCTCATATTTCAAAACCTTAACTCCTCCTTTTAAGTACCATTTCTATTTACATCTTACCTTCTTTTATGTCATCTCATCTTATCTAGTCTTACCTCTTGTAAAGTTTACTCTTTTGTTACTTTTATCGAAAATAATTAAATATTGTTGTATATTGGTAAAAAAAATTATTAGATGACGATGTTGTCAGGTTTGTTTTTATTTATCGTCACCTCATTATTCTGTTCTTTAATTATTAGGAACATTTTCTTGTCTACTTACATTTGATAGGGCAGTGTTCAAGCTCGCAAGTGTCCTCACGGGTGAATTTCGTCTGCACTGTGGAAAATAGTACGATATCGATTAGTAATACTGCGCTATAATAACAACATTTGTCTTTAATAACACGTATATTTTACAACTTACAAAACTATTTTGCCACAGTCTTTGACTACATGTAATATGTATGTCGTAACAACAGACCTTAGCCAGAGCTATTTGGAGGTTACAAGGCATTTTCAAAGTTAATAAAGTTTCCCACAAGGATTTAAGGTCTCACACGCACTGATGATGCGAGATTTAGTAATAAGTCGAGCGCGCTAGAGCTGACGCAGGCTCATGCAAAACAGCGAACAAGTCAACAATACAGCTCAAATACAGCCGTGAAGTACGAACAGAAAAAAATATTTCAAAGAAAACATTTTCTGTAATAGTTTTAAAAACCAAAGTATTGCTTTTATGCGAAAAAACGGAACGACGTTTCGGTGTCACCTTGGCACCATTATCAATTAAAGAATGTGTCAGAAAAGATCATCAGAGAAAGTAAAGGCGTAAAATCGAGTAAGTTCATTCAGAGAGGTGTTACTTTAAGTCTTAATTTAATTCATTCTATTTTACACCTTTATTTTCTGTATCAAGTATCTTTTCTGACACATTCTTTACTTGATAATGGTGCCAAGATGACACCGAAAACGTCGTTCCGATTTTTCGCTAATTTTTATAGTTAATTGTATTTTTTTAAATTTATTCTTATTGTTTTTTGTGTCTTTAAAGATAACCGAGGTCGTAAATTTTCTTCAATTAGTTCTTGCAAGCAATTCCCCATGCATGCCCAAGCAGTGAACTTGGAAAATTTCTTTACTAAGACGTTATTATTTTTGGTGAAAAAGTGAACTTTTATCTGGTTTTAACAACTGGCACAGAGGTTTCAAATAGTTTGCTCTAGTTTTGAAATGAATAAATAAATAAATAAACAAATAAATAAATAAATAATTAAATAAATAAATGAATATATAAATATATAAACCAGAAAGTTTTCGCGCAGGGGCAAAAAACAAAGAATCTGCTACATGCTATTTAAGGGACAGAGGTCCATATTGGGTAAAACTGGTTTCGTGAGTACAGCCAAAGGCCGCAAAATGGGCCGAGCTAGTACAGTGAATACCATTTTTTCCCCTCAGCAAAACAAGGACCGAGGTTTTGCAACCAGTCACGCAATAAATCCATCTCAGTTTGCAGGCAAGCTCCAAAAAAAAAAAAAAATCTGCCTACGTCCACAGCCTATCGAATTGCACGATCTAAAAAATTCTGCCAACTTGCACACTGAGAACAAATAATATAATAATAATAATAATAATAATAATAATAATAATAATAATAATAATAATAATAATAATAATAATTATAATAATAATAATAATAAATATAGTGATTGATTAGATTTAGAGTTCCTTTGAATACCAGCAATTGAGCTGAATTGGCTACCTTGCCAAAATAATGCCAACTTACCTCACCTTCAATCTGTAGGATGCCCATGAGAAAACGAGTGCACGGTTTAACAGAAAAAAATGCCTTCAAGCTTAATCCACCGAAAACTCTGTTTTAGGCTACCCACTAGTAGCTTTTATTGCAACATACTAAGCTTCAAAATGAAAATTTAGGAAACCCACAGGAATTCTTCTCCACAGGTTATTCACTAGCCGATGCCTATGCTTTAGTGCGAGTGTTAACTGATAGATATCCATCATATTTATATTACGTACTTTGAGACTTTACAGGCTTCTTTGCCTCCGTCGCCACTGGCAACATGATGAGAAGAAGAAAGAACATTGTTGTCTTCATTGCCATCTCTGACTCCCTCAGCAAACAAACAAACAAAAACAAAACAGACAAGCAAACAATTAAGGATAACTTTCCAATAGTCACCCACTGATAATTTCTTATTATTTATTCTTACAAATTGTTACTAATACAGGATTGTTTAAACTGAAATGTAATACTCATTTGGCTGCTAATTACATAATGCAGTATTCAATTTGTTTTAAATGAAATGCTGACTTTTAAAGGGGCACTGTCACAGCAATTTTATCGCATTTTTGTAAAAACTGCTCAAACATTTGACAATAAACCTTTACTCTAACATAAAATTGCTCTTAGAGCACCGAGAGGAAAATATTTTAGTGATTTGTCCGAAAAAGAAAAAGCTGTAATCAGTTTTAGTGATTTCTCTGAAATACAAAAGGGAGAACTTGAAAAAATTTGCCATTTTCTTTTTCAAATTGTAATCCATTGTCACCCTAGCCATCCGCAACCAAACATAATACTAGTTTCTGTCCACTAGTAAAGTTATTTCTAACAAAACTAAACCATTATTTTACAATTCCATTGATTCAACTTTTTCTTTGCCATTCAAAGTAATACTACAAGTAGGACCCTGCCCCCTTAACGCCGCTATTGGCCGCATTGATCCGAAACAAAAAAAACTGATGATACAGAAGCAGCCAATGGAGGATTATCTGTTTTTAAAAACATTACCCGCCTCACAAATTCGAATTGGATTGTGAAGAAGAACAACTAGCGTTTTCTTTAGCCATTGTCCACCTCAGACTTTCGCAAAAATGAGAAACTAATCTTTTGTGTTTTGAGAGGAGAAGTAAACGTCGTTAAAAATTTGAAGATAGGTCAGCTACCATTTTCGAATGCCAACAGCAGCTGATGAAATCAGTTGATAAGATTTAAAAAAAAAGATCCACAATAATCAAATTATATTAGCATACGCAAATTGCCATTTAAAAGGCCAAACAATAATGACGTGCCGGAATACAGGAAATAACCCTTGAATTATTATGGGCTCAATACTCTCCTTGAATGGCCCTCAGTGATAGGGCAGGCATTGGTCATTTGGAAAATTCACATTCTTATGATATCGTCAGCTAAAATTCCATAGCGACGAATTAACTCACCGCAGACAGTAAAAGAAAAATTCAAGTAAACATCTGATTTGTTCTAACGTCCTTCCAAAACAATTACGTCAAAAGTAATATCTTATTTTATGTTGATAAAATGGTCTGATGTAGCTGTAGCAATTACTAACATCTTATGTGGTGGTTGTTTGTCAGGTTATCTATGAATCATTTATCGGGTCCGACTTGATTCCCTGTTTAAAACATTGTTTTCCCGGCATTGATCCCACCTTGTTTTACTAATCAGGCTGCAACATCTCCGACAAAATGTAAAATACTAACAATAGACATTGTTTTCTCTCTCCTCTCAAACCTGCGTCCTACTTAAACTAACTAGTTATGCGCCTGTCTCGCAACAACTTTACTGAGCATCTTTTCTCAAGCATTTACACTGTCATATATTGACCTTTTTGATGAATATTAAATTAGAACTGCTGTGTAACATCTTTAGCAAAATAGTGCGACGGCCCGAGAACATCTCAGAAATTAATTGATCACAGCACACCACCACAAAAAAATAATTGTCACCACTCGAAATAATGTCGGCTTGGTTCAGATGTTATGGCTAAAACGTTTCTGTGCTGCACTTATCTCTGATATCCTATTCTTGTTGAGATGTAATACCACTGTTGGTCACTTTGGTAGGAAAACAACACAACCTGGTAATGAAAAAATTCTCGTTATGGTCTTATGAAGTCAAACTCTTCTGAAGTCAAACTGATCCTACAAGTTCCGAAGGGCTAAGTGGTCTTCATTGACCACCAAAATATAACGAGGAAGGTCGGGCTAATTGCTGACGGGTAACTCTGCTATTGACTGCCGATGACTTTGGACATTTATCATTGGTTATCAACAAAGTAAATTTCAAATTGAAATATTGACAACGCGTGGAATCCACTCCTCCCGTTTCATTCACATCGTGCGTTTAGTCCTCTGACCGACGAATTCCTAAACAATAAGTAGCTCTCCAAAGTCAGGTTGAGTAAAACACGCTTAGAGATAGACGTAATCAAGATAACATCGTTTAGATATCTAAAGCGTAAAAAGCGTTTTGGCTAAATTTTGTTACAGTTATTCAAAAATTAATGTCAAAGCTAAGGACTAGGAGACCTATAAACTTCTCACCTTCCAACCATTTTGGAAGCAAATGCGCTCTTCATGATCATTTCCCGTTCATTCATAACATCGACGAAATTGCGGGACTCACGTGATGTATTAAACTCAATTATTGTTTTACATGCACTCCCGCTAACACTTTCTATTGTGTAAGGTGATTTTTGTGGTTACTGCCTTCTGGGAAAGTCAGTAGCCGCTATGCTACCATGTTGTGCGTAAATCGGCTCTCAGTCGGCTGTATTCGTAAGATCCTTGTATTTCAATTCAAAATGGCTCGCGCGTCTCTCATGCGTGAATTGTCATGGTGGCAGTTTGTAGCTTTTGGAACAAAAAAAAAACCCAGGTTTTCAATACTGTAAATCAAAAGGACAACTTCTAAGGAACACTCGGCTGCTTAAAAAGAGGAAATTAATGAGTTCATAGTGGAAAGATCCCTGCTCGAGATTGTGTCGAGGCGAAACATGTGCGATCGGAAACAAGATCTGCAAATCATCACATCTTTACAAAATACCACAGGTTTGAATGTAAATTTTACCATGCTTTATGTTAAGTTTGTCGATTTGTCATATTTCAAATCGCTTTAGCGAAATTTTACGAAAAACGAGAAATGGTGCTTTAGTGACTCGCAGATCGCTTGGATCGGTCACCTTCACATATAGCTTCACTTGAGGCGAAAATTTTTAGGCGTGAACACAGGTTTGTCTGAATAAATTTTCAATTAAGACTTATTGTCTGTTTATCTGTGTGTTGATTCACGGAATTTCTTCACAATGCCACCTTATGTAAACCATGTGGGAGAGCCAAACCATATCTATTACTGTCCCTGTGTGTTAAAGTTTAAACAAACCGAAATCCTCCAGCCCATACCAACCCATATGAGAACACGATCAAATTACGCTGCACAATTTTGCCACTAACTAGAGCTGTTTATTTACCCCTCAGAATTTTATACAACATTCCTTTTTTACTGCAATATTCTACAAAAATAAAACAGTAGCCACATGCAGTCATAGACTGCCTTTTATTATACAAGAAGCTATGACAATTGGTGGGACTGGAAGGAGACTAAGCGACTAAGCGACCAATTTCGTGAACATATTCAAGACGTTGGAAGAAATGACAAAGATGCATGCAAACCGGTCGCTCGACACTTAAACGTACCCAATTTCCCTACATCATGGTAATACAGTAAGCCGCAAAACGTTTACAACAAAATTTATCTTCCAAATCGGCACTCAGTTAATCCACACGGAATCAACAAACGCTTTATTAAACGGAATAACGAGCTTTATTTGACCAAAATATCAAAAAGCTAAACTAAATTGGAAATGTGGAGTTCAGGAGGCTTGATGTTATTTGGATAAACAATGTCGTTATCCATCAATTTTATACGCCCAGCTAAGACCTCGGAAATACCTGAGTGACATTCCCCAAGTGATATTTTCCAATTCCCAAAACTGTTCAAGGCATCAAGTTTGCCATTGAAATAGATGTTAAAATGGGGGAACTGTTCGCTTTTGTGACAAGAAGTAGAAATAAACCTGCTGGTCAAAAAAGCAGAATACTCCAAAAAAATCAACTTTATACGCTGTAAACGTTTTCGACGGAAAGCTGATCGTAAACGTATCTTTTAATTTTTAACTTGGCAAAATGTTTAAATTCTCAACCTCGTTGGGAGCTGTTCGCTGTTTGAACCAAGTTCGCTGTTTGAACCAAGCTTCACTCTGTTCAACAGCGCTTGAATTAAAAAAATGTTACCGAAAACTTATGAAAGACAAAAAGTTTTAACCCATTCTAGAGTAGCTGAATAATATAACAATAAGCGATAAAAAAAAAGAAGCGAAGGCCAAAAGTAATTTAAATAGACAGCACAATAAATTTCAAGGCCTGCATCAAAGAAAAAAAACAAATTAATTCTTTCAGCAGGAATGGCGGCTGCATTTCGGATTTTTTTTTTTCGGCTAGCGACAACATTAACGCCTTTTAAAGACCATATTTCAATAAGCTAGTACAGCATGACCTGTTTGGATAGTTTAACTGAAAAGCTAAGTCGCAAAAAAAAAAAAAAAAAATACGTGAAGGGAGGCTAATTAAACACAAAGGTTATCAAGGTAACATATCTGCAACTATTAAAAGCGAGAAGAGCACCCAATTTTCTCTATACTTGTTCAGAAACTATTGTCAAGGCTAAATTTCTCCGTGGTAATTCAAAGGCTTTTTATTCCTTACAATAAACGCTAATTTATGGCGGAGCTCCGCGCTGGCGTTCGGCGAGAAAAAAATATATTTTTAAAGACCATATTTGCATAAGCTAGTACAGCATGATCTGTTTGGATAGTCGCGAAAGTTTTCAGAAAACGGAAACTTTTAAATACTCTAATTCACAGCCAGTTGTTGGTTTACCGACCTTACTCCGCATTTTTAAAGTTATTTGCCACTCCGTCCAGTGTTATGAAATGTCCAGATGACGCTGAGCCGTAGAAAACTGTAGATGCTAAAACTCAAAACTACATCCAAATTTCTAAGGCGATGATGCATTCCGAACAGATATCCACCAATAAAATGATGAACAGTTGGGTGATTTGGACTTTTCGCAACAGCATTGCTGAACGTAAAGTTTACCGAGCATTAACATTTTTTTTTTTTCAAATAATGTGATTTGATATATTTATAGCAAAAATGTTAAGGTTATTCACCGTCGGCAAAACAAAATTAAAAAAAAAAAAAAAGAAGAATTAATCTCGTTTACGAGGGAATTTATTTGGGCAAACAAGCAAAAAGCCCCAATAACTCAGGTTTTGAACTACAGCATATCAATATAGCCAACGTTTATGACAATCGAAATAACGTGCCCTTAATTAACATGTTATGGCTAAAACATTATTATGTCGTAGTTTCCTTTGATATCCTCGTCCTGTTGAAGATTAAAACCTTCGTAGCCCAGTTCGTTAGGTTAACAGCTCAATCTGCCTAATGATAAAATTCCGTCAATCGTCATAAGCTTACCTTCCGTTTATAATTTACGATGCAAATACCTGGTATCAATGTGATCCTTCTAACTTTCGAAAGACAATGTGATCTTTGGGGATAAAGAAAAAACGAAGAAGGTTGGACTAATTACTGACAGGTAATTGTACCATTGGGAGCCGATGACTTTTTAGTGATTTATGATTGGGTTAGATGAGCAAAGTAAACACAAGATAACTTGCAAATTAAAAGATTGGTTATGCATGAAATCTACGCCTCTCGAATCATTCTCCTCACTTCACTCTTCTGAGTGACGATTTTTTTTTCTTAAGTTTTCCTTTATTCCACTGACATGACTAACTCGTATTCTAGCTCCTATGACAACGTTTTGTATGGGTTTAAATTTTATTGGACTATATCAAGTCTGAGCAGAATTATGATCCAAAACCTGACTTTAAATACTTTCAAACGATTTCTAAATCTCAAATTTTTGCAACTCGATCTTCTGTTGTCATCTTAACTAAGAAAGAGTTGGCTAACGCGCGCGCAAAATAGAACTTTCCGTGACGGGAGCCCAATTTAAAGACAAAGGTTATCAAGGTAATATATCTCCAAATAGTCAAAGGGATAAGAGCACCAAATTTTCTTTATACTTGTTCAGAAACTAATGTTAAGGCCAAATTTCTCCGTTGTAATTTAAAGGCTTTTCATTCCTTACAATAAACGCTAATTTATAGTGGAGCCCCAATGTTAAGAGATTTTAATAACCCCGTAAATGGGATAATTTTTCTGGGGGCTAATGAAAACATTAACGCCTTTTAAAGACCATATTTGCATAAGCTAGTACAGCATGATCTGTTTGGATAGTTTAACTGAAAAGCTAGGGCGCGAAAATGTTTTAGAAATACGGAAGCTTTTTTTCGAATATACACGCAGTTGTTGGTTTACCGACTTTACTCAGCATTTTTTACTATATTCGCCCCTCTGTCAAAACGAAGGTAATTAGTTTCCCAGTGTTATGAAATGTCGAGATGACGTTGAGCCGAAGAAAAATGTAGATTCTAAAACACAAAACTACATCCAAATTTCTAATGCGATGATGCATTCCGAACAGATATCCTCCAATGAAATAATGAACAGTTGGGTGATTCGGGCTTTTCGCAACAGCATTGCTGAACGTAAAGTTTACCGACTATTTACATTTTTTTTTTTTTTTTCAAATAATGTGATTTTATCTATTTAGGGTAAAAATGTTAAGGTTAATCACTGTCGGCAAAACAAAATTAAAAAAAAAAAAAGAAGACGAATTAATCTCCGTCACAAGGGAATTCAAGCGAAAGGCCACAATAACTCAGGTATTGAACTACAGCATATCAACATATCCAATGATTATGACCGTCGAAATAACGTGCCCTTAATTAACATGTTATGACCAAAACTTTATTATGTTGTAGTTTTCTTTGATATCTTAGTCCTGTTGAAGATTAAAACCTTCGTAGCCCACTTTGCTAGTAAAACAGATTAAACTCCTTAACGACAAAATTCCGTCAATCGTCTGAAGCTTACCTTTACGATGCAAGTATCTGGTATCAATGTGATCCTTCTAACTTAAGAAAGACAATTTGAATTTCGGGGACGACCAAGAAATAAGAAAGAAGGGTGAGCTTATTACTGACATGTAACTCTACTATTGAGTGCCAATGACTTTGGTGATTTATGATTCGTTATGAACGAAGTAAAACACAACAAAACTTGCAAATTAGAAGATTGCTAATGCATGAAATCTACTCCCCTCGATCGATTTCCCTCACTTCAGTCTTCTGAGCAACGAATTTCTCTTTTCCTTAAGTATTCTTTATTTATTCCACTGACATGACCAACTCGTATTCTTGCTCGTATAACAACATTTTTATATGGGCCGAAAATTTATTTGACTATATCAAGTTTTAACAGAATTATGATCCAAAACCTGACTTCAAATACTAAAAGACGAATTCTAAATGTCAAATTTTTGCAGATTGTTTTTCTGTTGTCTTCTCAAGTGAGAAAATTTGCCTCACGAGTGCACAGGACAGCACTTTCCGTGAAGGGAGACTAATTAAAGACAAAGGTTATCAAGGTAAAATATCTTCAAATAGTCAAAGCGATAAGAGCATTAAATTTTCTTTATACTTGTTCAGAAACTAATGTTAAGGCCCATTGAATATGACCAACAAAATTATTCTAAACCTATTTTTTTGCCGATTTAGTTTCTAAGAAGAACTTCAGTAAAATCACAAGCCACAAATTCCTACTTTTGACGCTAACAAATGCTGCAATCAAACGGATATAATTGTTATCAAGACTGTTTGGATTTAGATGTTGATATGTAATGTTGCTATTAGCCGCTACGTCTTTTTTATGATTGTTTCAAGTGAAGCGTTATACCATTTGTTTCCGATTATCAAAATGTTGTTTTTAAATTGTTTCAAAGCGAAGTGGTAACTGACATCTCCCCTATTGACTCACGGCAAATTGTTGTTGGTCGTGGATGACTTGTTTGCCATTAGAAACATCGACAGACTTTTTTTGGGCCAGAGGTTATTGTATTGTACAAGTTTACCTTTGATACCCTATTTCTGCTGAGAAGTAAGACCACACTTGTTCACTTTGGTAGGAAAACAGCTTAATCTGCTAATGATAAAATTTCCGTCAAGCTTACCTTCCGTTTGTAATTTGTGATACAAATTGGAAGAAAAATTCGACCTTCAGCGACCACCAATATCTAACTAATTGCTGACAGGTAACTCTACTATTGGTTACCGATGACTTTAGAAACTTATGCTTGGTTATAAACAAAGTAAACACATCGTAACTTGCAAATTAGATGATTGACAATGCATGAAATCCACGTTCCACCTGTCCAATGCCGTTGGGATGTCTTTTGTTATGAGCGAGCATTGATTATCATTGTGACACAATGGCCATTTGAATGCCATTATTTTCTCGCTTGGGGAGTGAGAAATGTACAGTTCTCTGTAAATTAGCCTTTAAGTAAGGTATCAAGGGCCTTTGAATTACCACGAAGAAATTCACCTTGTCATTAGTTTCTTAAAAACTATAAACAAAATTTGGTGCCCTCATCGCTTTGAACATTTGAAGATATATTACCTTGATAACCTTTATTATAAAGTAGGATCCCTTCACGGAGAGTGTTATCCAGCGCGCGCGTGAGGCAAATCTTTCTCAGTTGAGAAGACGACAGAAGATCGAGCTGCTTTGACATTTAAAAATCGTCTTTAAGTATTAAAAGTCAGATTTCGGATTATAATTCTTCTAAAACTTGATATAGTCCAATTAAATATCAGCCCATAAAAAAACTTTGTTACAGGAGCTAGAATATAACTTGGTCATGTCAGTGGAATTGAGGAATACTTAAGAAAAAGAGAAATTTGTTGCTCAGGAGACTGAAGTGAGGGGATGAATTGAGGGGCGTGGATTGCATGCATTACCAATCTTCTAATTTGCAAGTTATGCTGTGTTTACTTTGTTTATAACCAATCATAATCACTGACGTCATCGGCACCCAATAGTAGAATTACCTGTCAGCAATTAGTCCAACCTTCTGCGTTATTTCTTGGTCGTCCCCGAAGGTCACATTGTGTTTTGGTAAGTTAGAAGAATCACATCGGTACAAGGTACTTACATCAAAAATTATACACGGAAGGTAAGGTTAAGACGACTGACATAATTTTATCGTTAAGCAGTTTAATCTGTTTTACTAGCAAAGTGGGCTACTGTGGTTTTAATCTTCAACAGGACTAGGATATCAAAGGAAACTACTACATAATAATGTTTTGGCCACGGACATAATCATTGGTTATGTTGATATGCTGTAGTTCAATACCTGAGTTATTGGGGCCTTTCGCTTGTTTGCCCAAATGAATTCTCTTGTAACCGAGATTAATTCGTCTTTTTTTTTTTAAATTTTGTTTTGCCGACAGTGATTAACCTTAACATTTTTACTCTAAATATATAAAATCACATTATTTGAAAAAAAAAATGTTAATGTTCGGTAAACTTTAGGTTCAGCAATGCCGTTGCGAAAAGCCCGAATTACACATTTTTCTTCGGCTCAACGTCATTTCGAGATTTCATAACACTGGATAACTAATTGCCTTCGTTTTGACGGAGGTGCAAATATCGCTAAAAATGCGGAGTAAGGTCGGTAAACCAATAACTGCTTCTGAATTCGAGAAATAAGTTTCCGTATTTCTAAAAATTTTCGCGACCTAGCTTTTCAGTTAAACTATCCAAACAGATTATGCTGTACTAGGTTATGCAAATATGGTCTTTAAAAGGCGTTATTGTTGTTATTAGCCAACAAAAGAATAGATGTGTATACGCATATGTACCATTCATCGGGTAATCAAAATCTCTTAGCTAAGGGACCCCGCTATAAATTGGCGTTTATTGTAAGAAATGAAAAGCCTTTGAATGACAACGGAGAAATTTGGCCTTGACATTAGTTTCTGAATAAGTATAAAGAAAATTTGGTGCTCTTATCGCTTTGAATATTTGAAGATATATTACGTTGATAACGTTTGTCTTTAAACTGGGCTCCCGTCACGGAAAGTGCTAGTTAGGCAACTCTTTCTTAGTTAAGAAGACAACAGAAGATCGAACTGCAAAAAATTGAGATTTAGAATTGTCTGAAAGTATTTAAAGTCAGGTTTTGGATCATAATTCTGCTCAAACTTGATATAGTCCGATAAAATTTCAACCCATGAAAACGTTGTCATAGTAGCTATATAGGAGTCATGTCAATGGAATAAAGGAATACTTAAGAAAAAAAGAAATTCATACTTAGAAGACTGAATGGAGGGGAATGATTCGAGGGGCGTAGATTCCATGTTTCACCGATCTTCTAACTTGCAAGTTATGTTGTGTTTACTTTGTTAACATCCAATCATAAATCACTAAACGTCATCGACACTCAATAGTAGAATTACCTGTCAGCAATTAGTCGAACCTTCTTCGTTTTTTCTTTATCCCCAAAGATCATATTGTCTTTCGGAAGTTGGAAGGATCACATTGATACCAGGTACTTGCATTGTAAATTAGAAACGGAAGGTAAGCTTAACACGATTGAATCAATTTTATCATTAAGCAGATTGAGCTGTTTACCTAACAAAGTAGGCTAGGAAGATTTTAGTCTTCAACAGGACTAGGATATCAAAGGAAACTACCACATAATAATAGTTTGGCTATAACATGTTTATTAAGGGCACGTTATTTCGACTGTGATAATCATTGGTTATGTTGATATGCTGTAGTTCAAGACCTGCATGAGTTATTGGGGCCTTTGCTTGTTTGCCGAAATGAATTCCCTCGTAACCGAGATAAATTTTTCTTCTTTTTTTTTTTTTTTTTTTTTTTTTTAATTTTGTTTTGCCGACAGTGATTAACTTAACATTTTTACTCTAAATATATAAAACCACATTGAAATAAATGTGATGGTATATTTCCAGCCAGGTGAATGAATGAGAATGATGTATTATTCTAGAAAGCGACACAGGCAAACTCGGAAAAGAAATTCCTAGTGCTTCTATCAGGAGTCGAACCTAAGACCGTTCCGATTACTAGTTCGGATGCTCTACCACTGAGCTACAGGAGACTCGTGGGAGCCAAGGCCATTAAACTAGGTCCACGGTTTCCGGCCCCATTTTGACGAGTAACAGTGTGTGTATGGAAATCCGATGTCAAATAATTTTCATAGAACATCGCTTCTGAAAAATTCTTGAATTGGAAACTTTTGGCACTAGGAAAAGGATTTTAAGAAAAAAATTGGAGGGATGTACCTGTGCCAGAAAGCGTTCAGTCGTGTTTTCAACTTTCCATACATTTGTCTGTATAGCGAACCAGCCGTGAACTGCTACTGAAAATAGTTCGCGAGAAAAAAATTCAGAGTAACGTATGGAAGGTTGGACTGGACGAAAGCGAAAATTATTTGACATCGGATTTCCATACAAACACTGTTATTTCAAACCTTTTTGCGTACTCGTCAAATTGGCGTCGAAAACCGTGATAAGGCAGGCCTATTTAGTATTCACCAAAAAGCTCACCATCTGACAGGAAAGATGTTCAGTAAAGTTGTTGTGAGACAGGCGCATAACTAATTAGTTTAAGTAGGACGGAGGTTTGAGAGGAGAGAGAAAAGAATGTTTATTGTTATTAATTTTTATTTTGTCGGAGATGTAGCAGCAGGATTAGTAAAACAAGGGGGATCAACACCGGGAAAAACGATGTTTTAAACAGTAAACGAAGTCGTGCCCGATAAATGATTCATAAATAACCTGACAAACAACCACCACATAAGATGTTAGTAATTGCTACAGCTACACCAGATCATTTTATCAACAAAAAATAAGATATTACTTTTGACGTAATTTTTTTGGAAGGAATTTTTCTTTTACTGTCAGGTTAAACTTCTAGAAGTCCGAATTTTGCGAACAATTAAAACCAAGCACGAACAGATAGTTTAGCAAAAGGGAAAATCGTCTTGTTATCAGGAAATGCAACATGGGCAATAAAAAGCAGAAACAATGAGAAATTATCAATGGGTGACAATTGAAAAATTTTATTTAATTGTTTGCTTGTCTGTAAATTTAAAACCAAGGAAATCTAGGCTCAAAATCATTTCTCAGATGTTGGGGGGTAAAATGTCTTGGTATCAGAAAATGTAACAGGGCAATACAAAGAATAAGTAATGAAATATTATAAGTAGGTCACTATTGAAACGTTATCCCTGCTTGTTTACTTGTCTGTTTGTTTTTCTTTTTTTTTTTCGTTTGTTTGTTAAGGAGAATCAGGGATGGCATTGAAGACAACAATGTTCTTTCTTCTTCTTATCATGTTGCCAGTGGCAACGGAGGCAAAGAAACCTGTAAAGTCTCAAAGTGAGTACATGTAATATAAATATGATGTATATCTTTATTCAACACTCGCACTAAAGCATAGGCACGATAGTAATGCCTGAATAGCTTGTGAAGAAGAATTTTAGTGGGTTTCCTAAATTTTCATTTTGATACTTAGTATGTTGCAATAAAAGCTTCTAGTAAGTAGCTTAAAAGAGAGTTTTCGGTGGATTAAGCTTGAAGGCATTCTTTCCTGTTAAACTGTGAACTCGATTTTATCATGGGCAGCCTGCAGATCGAAGGCAAGGTAAGTTGACATTATGTTGGCAAGGAAACCAATTCAGCTTAATTGCTGGTACTCAAAAGAAACCTGAATATAAATAAACAAGTTAAAAGACAGCTATAGTAAATACAATATATATTATTTGTTCTCAGAGTGAAAAAAACATTTTTGACTTTTTCAATATTTTGAAAAGCAAACGAGCTGAAACTTCAAGACATTTTAAGAAATGTATTTTGTAAATGTTTTTGTAAATGTATTTGTGTGACTTTGATGTTGCCATGGCAACCAATTTTTGACATGCCATTTAAAATGGAAAATCCTTAGATGTAATCCGAACGAGCGAAAAGGAAATGCATTATTTTACTTTACTTTCGACGACGACGGAAAACCAAAATGCCGTTTATCAAACTTTCCTTGATTTCGAAACGACTAAAGAGCCCCAGGCCTTTGAATAGCATTTTCAGAACTAACTCACCATAAAGATATGAAGGAACTAACAATTTCACGACTTTGGCCGCGGATTTTGGATATTTACAGACATTGACCGCATTGCGGTTCTTCAGGTGGCTCCATGGGGTTTTCACTTGTAATGTGGCAAGCGCTATGTCACACACCGAATGCCAGGTCTTCTGCTAATTCATTGAAAACACCCAGAATGTAATATTCAAGAACAAAATTTTGTCCTTCAAACCTTGATGGTAAAACAGTGTCCTTGTGCCTATATTTAAAGTTATAAAAACATAGGCGTTTGTCAATATGTCTTAGCTTTTATTTTGATTTTGTTTTCACTTTATTTTAGTGAAATTTTCTGAAATTTTCACAGCGGATAGATCCTCAACTGGAAATTCTTATTAAAGCATGGCAGGTCGGGGTTACAAAGGCAGATTTTTTTTTTTCTTTTTCTGCCCCTGCGGAAAAACTTGACGGCTTATTCATTTATTTATTTACTTATTTATTTATTTTTTTTTTTTTCAAAACTAAAGCAAACTCTTTGAAACCTCTGTACCCGTTTTTAGAACCAGATAAAAGTTCACTTTTTCACGGACAATAATAACGTCTTAGTAAAGAAATTCTCCAAGTTCACTACTTGTGCATGCATGGGGAACTGCTTGCAAGAACTAATTGAAGGGAATTTACAACCTCGGTTCTCTTTGAAGACACAAAAAGCAATACGTTGGTTTATAAAAACATTACAGAGAATGTTTTCTTTGAAATATTTTTTCTGTTTCACTCCACGGCTGTATTTGAGCTGTATTGTTGACTTGTTCGCTATTTTGCATGAGCCTGCGTCAGCTCGAGCGCGTTGGACTCATTACTAAATCTCGCGTGCGTGCGTGCGTGTGAGACCTTAAACCCCATCCTTTGTAACCTCTGACTCGTCCCCAGTCGTCTTCATCTTTATACAGGGCGCACGAAGCGGGGAGAGATGGGTTACGACAAAGGGAGCGCAAGGTGCGATGGGAAGGGAGCAAACGAGAGAGGGAGACGGCTGGTAAATCTTGTGTCAAAAAGTTGTTCTGCGAGTCGAAAAGTTGTCCGAGGGCATTTCAACCCCTTTTTTGCCGTAGATCGATTTATAGTGTTGAGCTGTTTATCTGTTTTTTTTTTTTTTTTTTTTTTTTTTTTTTTTTTTTTTTTTTTTTTTTTTCATCTGTATGCCAGCCAGAAGTGTTTAAACGTTACTTTGGATTTTGATCCAAGATGGCGTCCGGTTTAGGTGACGAGTCCATGTGTGAAGATGAAATCTTGAAAGAGTTTAACGAGTCGAACGACAAACTTAGTATTTATGGTAGGCTATTAAAATATAAAAAATCGAATTTCACCTGTATATAAAGATTCTCTTGATTCAAAGTCATTGAATTAACGATCGTAAAGCGTTTTTTGATACAAGCTGCATTGTTTCTTTGAACCATTTTTCTCACATGATGATGATGATGATGATGATGATGATGATGATATTATCATCCTCCATGTCTTGTCTGACAAAAAAGTAACAAACATTGAAGCCTTGAAGCCGCATTCTTTCAACTTGGTCTAGTAGCAATGCAAGAAGTAGAATAACCACAGTTTTTTTTTTTTTGGCTTCATTAATACAGACACTACATAGCAGATGGTTTTACTGCCTTCTGTTTGCCCATTTGAAATAGATTCCACTGTTTCCTTTTGGCATTCTCGAGAATCTTGAAGGCAAAATTCATTCCCCTCAGGAGGTCAAGAGCCTTGTCGCCTGTCATTTTCACGTCTTCACCTTCAAGAATTCAGTGTTGGGATTGTGTACTCCTGAAGAGGGGTGACTATGATATCCTAAACTAAATGAACACAAACAAACTGTTAAGGACGAACCATTAGAAAAGTGATGGGGGGGGGGGGGGGGGGGAGTTACAAAAAAAAAAAAAATCGTGCAAGCCAAAATGCCCGAAAAAAAAATTCTTGCAAGTCGAGACGGAAGAAAAAAAATTCTTGCAGAAGGAGATTAAGGAATTATCATAGAAAATACCTTTTAGTGTTTTAATGACAGAAAATTTCTTCCAGAATGCCCCAAAATGGCCTTTTTAATGTTTTGAAAATATAATTTTTTTTTGTTGAAGTTTGTTTTGTATGAACTACAAACCAACCCCACATTTTGTGTCGTGGCTGGAATTTACCCTTACTACAACTCAGTATTTTGTTTTGTGTTTGTAACTGGTAGTAAACCAGAAGTGGGAGAGGAACACAAGAGGGAAGGGACTGCAAAAATGTACAGGGAAACCATACACTCCACAAGGCTTCCTCCTTTCGCACTGAGCTTATATCTGTGAGAAGCTTTTGCGGTAAATGTATCTTTTAAGTATGTTTAGTAAAAGTACAGTGTGTATGAGAAAGGCACACGTGGAAAGAATTGAATAGTTTCATTCATCAGCATCATGTTATAACGAAAGTGTTAAAGAGACAAATTCTAGTAATAGTAGCACCAACACATAAATGAAACATTCTACAAAAATATATTTAAAAGAAGCAAGATCATACATATAAGTCTGATCATATTTAAAAAAATATTATTTGCATTTTAATCATTGTGATATAAAGTGAGAATCAACATTTCACTGTCCTAATGATACTCTATCGCGTATAAAATGAAAGGGGACTGTGTCTGTAGTAAAAGAGTATCCATGTAATATTAAGCAAAAACATTAACAATCCCACCATTAATTTGACTTTTAAATTTTGAGTAAATTAAGATTGTATACTACTTGAAGTGTTTGTTATGAAATATTTCATAAGATTTCTTGGCGCCAATAGTTTTGAAAAATTTTGAATCAATTGTTATTGAACTGTGTTAAGAAGTAAACAATCAATAAACAGACAGTACATGAAATTTGATTTAAATTATTTTAAAATAATGACCAGTCTTTTATTTAAGTATGAGGCTAATTTTGTTTAGTTTTGACCATTATGCTGTAATTTTTAGGTATTGTCTCAGGGGTTAAAGGTAATCATTCCAAGCCCACAAAGTACAACTTTTTTTTATTAAAATCCTTTATTTAAAGTTTTTTTTTTTTTTCTGGAAAACAACAACAACAACAAAATTGTGCAGAGGGTATAAACCGAAAAAAACATTCCTGCACAAGCACTGAGCAAAAAAAAAAAAAAAATCCTGCAAACTGAAAATCCCCCACCTCCCCCCCCCCCCCCCCCCCATCGCTTTTCTAATGGTCCGTCCCTTAATTGCTGCCTCGCGCTTCCTTTTGCCGCGCGCTGTATGAAGAGGACTGGGGACGAGTCATTTGTAACTTCCAAATAGCCCTGGCTAAGATCTGCTGTTATGACATACCAATTTCGACCCTATTACATGTAGTCGAAGACTGTGGAAAATGTTTTTGTAAATTGTAAAATACACATGTTATTAAAAACAAATCTCTTAATATAGCGTAATATAACTAATCGATATCGTACTATTTCCCACAGTACAAGCGAAATTCACCCGCGAGGAAACTTGTGACCTTAAACACTGCCTCAGGAAATGTAAGCAGACAAGAAAATGTTCCTTATAATTACAGCGGTTACCAATAACACGCGACCAGTACGGCATTCAAAAGAGTCGGACAATGTTGCGTTTTGGTGGACGTCAATCAAAGCAAAGCCGTTGAAATTATTTTGAATTCTGACAAGATTTTAAGGTAACCCTGCAAGAAACAAAGAATTTACCTCGCTAAGAGAAGACAAACTTTATTCAAATTGATTCTCCATCCAGATCAAGCGCAAATAAAAGGTTTTAAATATTTCGATTTTCACTGCACGTGATAATTTGCTCACCTGCACGCATCACTAATTTAATTGTCAGGTGTGTTGATTTCAAATCTTTCATAAAAAAATACGGCTTCGTCTAAACAATGCGCATTTTTTAGATAGTCTGTCTTGGAAATCAGCTTTCATAAAGTTTGCCATCCGTCAGCGGATAAAACTGTCAATTTCTTCGTTCTGTTGCCTTGAAATGTTCTCAGAATTCAAATTAATTTCAACGGCTTTTCTTTGATTGACGTCCACCAAAACGCGACTTTATTGGACATAAGATAAGATAAGATAAGATAAGATAAGATAAGATAAGATAAGATAAGATAAGATAAGATAAGATAAGATAAGATAAGATAAGATAAGATAAGATAAGATTTGTAGAGATAGAATAAAATAAGATAATTTATTTCTATATCACTTTCTCCACAGGCTGTGAAGACATCTGCAAAGATCAATGTAAGTGGAAAAACAAATATTCTTTAAATATATAGAAAAAGGGACGATTAACTGCATTTCGATTATTTTAAAGGTATTTCGGTAAACGTCGTCAGCATAAATCAACAAAAAAAAAAATGACTACACCCTTATCCAGTATTGATTTTTTTCTATATATACTTACATAGGACACACTTACTATCAAAGGCGAGGAAAAACAAACAGAAGAACAATTTCTATGGTACATCTATGCCGTAAACAAACTATTGTATCGACGCAATGAGCATTATCAAAATTGAAATATTGTTTTTAGTAAATATTAACAAGAAATACAGCGAAGAAAATGAAACAAGCGCACAGTTTTACATAATTTTGAATTCCAAAATTAATAAATGCTCATTAACACTAACAGTAACAGTAATTTTTTTTCAAATGAGTTCAATAACCACACAAACAGTTTAAAAAACACACATCAGTTTAGTGACAGTAGACCTCAATTGTAAGAATAACTATAGGTGAAGTGTTTTTTATTATATTTGGACATGTAGGAAGAGAGGAAGGAGAGAGGGGGGGGGGGGAGGGGGGGTTGGGGTCAATGAAAAATCAAAAGTTCAATAACCACACCATCAGTTTAATAAAAACACACCAGTTCAGGGAGAGTAGAGTTCACTTGTAAGAACAACTATAGAATTCGTGTTTTTTTATTCTCTTGCCCCAAGTAGGAGGAGATGGGTGAGGGCCTTACGGGGGGCGAGGTCCTTATTTAGGGCAGGCAGAGAGTAGAAATAAACGAAATAGAAACTATACATTCACATATAACGGTAACAGGCTTCAACGGACGTATTTAAAAATCTATTGTCCATTTGTCCATTGCTTGTCATTGTAATCATGTTTAGCATCAGCTGTCTAATTATGTAGCTACTTCTTGTACTTGGCTGCCCCTCCTGCTCTTCTGTCTCGCTTGTGCATCAGACCAATGGAACAAAACTGGAAAAACCCGAAGCGCAAACGAACGAACTAGCGGAAACCCCAGCGAACGAAGAACCGAGCGAGCGAACGGATAGCCTAATGACCGAGTTAACGATCAAACGGTCCATCGAACGCACATCGGCGAAAACGAGCGAACGAGAAACCGAGAGAACGAACCAGCGAAAGTAGATGAACAGCTGAACGGCCCAGTGGACAGCTCTTTTGTTTGCAGTCATAAGCGTTTATAAGGATTGATTTCCTGATATTCTAATGCAAACTTAAAAGCGCTTAACTTTTTGGAACGAGTGATAAGCGATGTAGCTTTAGTGGTAATTACTTTAAAGGGGAAGTATCACGAAAATTTGCTGTCATTTCAAAACCCAAAAATGTTTGACTGTCAGCAGAAACAACGAAATAATTGTCAAGTTTGTTAAAAATTATCACCCCAGTGCAATAAAACTGTCGATTAGTGCCTCTGGCTAGAGACAGAGTAGGCCGGTTTGGATTGAAATTTGAAAAATATTAGGCTAATGTTTTTCAAGTTCTCGCATTTTTGTTTCCAAAATGCGCTAGAATAGATCACGAGTTGTTTTTTTCAAGAATTGAGTTGATTTCGTTCCTCTCGTCATTCTAGAATTATTTGACAGGTGATTTAAGGTCTTATTTCATCATTTTTAACAAAAGATATCAAAAACCCCATGATACTTCCCCTTTAATGTTAAGTAAATATTGAAAATCTTACGCACGTATTTTAGTGAGCTCACCAAAAAGAAGAATCAAGAAACAGCATAGATTGACAAAAGCAAAACAAAGCTCCGTCTGCTCAGAAGGTCTGTCATTCTCGTCAGGGGCACAGTGAACAGACCCGGTAGAGAGTTCAAGAAACGCCAAACAACGAAAAAACATGAACGAAATTTGTAAGCGTTACGGCGAGGGAGAAAATTTTGAAAAAATTCAGGGTGAATCTCTCTACCTCACTAAGCTGACTTTGCGTTATCTTTTATCCATTTCGATGGTTTATTATGATTTTCTTCGCGCATTGCCGGGTAAGATTTCAAGCTACAGATGGCAAAGAAACAAAGTTTGGATTTATCAATCTCTCTCAAATCTCAAATACAAGCCATTTTTTTTCGAAAGGAAAGAGAAAGGGCAAAGATGTAAGACCAGGATAAGCGAGAAGATGGTCCATTACTAATACTGATCGGTGTTGCGACATTTTTTGGGCAAACCGTATAACGCGGGCTTCTTTTTCCAAGGATTCTGAGTGGCAGCTTTTGGTCCGAGAACCTTGAGTACAAACGTTAGATCAAATATGTTGGATCCGTTTACAGTAACACTATTTCAACACTTATCCTTACACGATCAATAATTACAACAACACTAATGGTAGCATTAGTCCTTTAAAGAATAAATAATTGTATGTGAGGGAATTTGTCTTCGGTATTGACCAATAAGTATTAAGTACTTTTTGCCCTCTATATGTCATAATAAAAATAACAGCGATGACGACAATTTCAGTGGTAGTGATGTTGAAATCCCTTATTAAATTTCCATTCAAAAATCTAAAGTAGGCCAGGATTAGTAAAAAGAGAGCAAAAAAACGATAAGTTTAAAGAAAGCAAAGTTAATAAGTATATTTTGATAATAAGTATATTTTGATTTGCAGGCTGTTACTTTAACACGAACTTTAAAGACTGCATGAAATCGTGTAAGTACACAAAGATATATGGTTAAGAGTTAAAGAAAGAGATAATAGAGTTCATACGAGAAATTTTTGGTTTTATCTATATGTCATTTAATTGTTTATTAAGACATGGTTATAACGCTAATTAAGTGTTGCAATTCTAATTTCTACAGTGCAGTCGATATTTGCCAAGGTATTTAACAACAAAGACAGTACTTGCAGTTTGCAGAGCCGTGCTTATGAGTGTAAGTAGAGAAACAATATTCGTAATAGATTAAGAGCGGAGTACTGAGGTCTGGAAAAGAAGTCCAAAGATTGTACAGTCCTGAGTCTAAATAGAGAAGTAAAAGCAGTCCCTTGCAGTCATCATTAGCCTACGAACGCAGACGTATTTCCGGCTGTCGAGATTCTCTCCGCCGAAAAATAACGTCTGCGTACCCGAGCCGCAAAACGATTTCCGTGACGTGGAAGCTTTTGTTTTCTTGTTGGCCAATCAGATTACATGATAGAATGACACTCGAGTGGTCCACGCGACGAACAAACGCCACAGAGCTAGCATAAACAATCAAGAGACTATGAGGTAAGAGAGTGAATCCCCCATAAATGCCCCTCTTCCTATGAAAATTTTTTTCAATCTATTGTCAGAATTGAATTGTCAGTAAGAAAACCTCCATTCGGTTTATTTGAGTATGTCCCTTCTTGATCAAGATAAACATCATCAATCAGAGCTAAGCTATGAATGCTTCATTATCAATTTATTTGCGAACTGCAGGATTCATACGTGGAGTTGGGCAGAGCTAAGCTATGAATATTTTATTGTCAATTTATTTGCGAATGCAGGAGCCGGGCAGAGCTAAGCTACAAATGCTTTACTGTCAATTGAACTGCAGGAGTCGTACGTGGAGCCGGGCCGGTCCGTCAACATTTGTTAACGCCGGATGTGCGCTAAGCCACAAAACAATGGAGATACAAGCATGAACTCACGAGTAACGAAATCACTGGTCCTATATATGTCTTCACAGATAACATTTATTGAACGCTGCCTGAAATCTTGCAGTTAATCCGAGCCGATAAACCTAAACAAATGCCACAGAACTAGCATACAAAATTGCACACCGACCACGATATATATGATATCTCACAAGTGGACTGCACAGACCAAACCACTATGAGCAACGCTTGATAAATCAACAACTTGCTAAACCCCGTCGGCAAATTGACAAAAATATCCTTATCATTTTCTACAACATACTTGATTGAATCCTCCTGGTGCTTATTTAACATTTCAATACCAAAAACCTCGTAAACTTTGCTAAACGCGTCTCCCGTACTGCCCGCCGTTTTTTTTTTTTTTTCCCACGAGTTAACGTATACACCGCGCACGAATCTCGTGTGGTGGTTCGGCGATTTTATGAGCCAAACGGTGATTGGCTTAAATTTTCTACGTCACGGAAATCGTTTTGCGGCTCGGGTACGCAGACGTTATTTTTCGGCGGAGAGAATCTCGACAGCCGGAAATACGTCTGCGTTTGCAGGCTAAGTCATCATTTGATTTGTCACTTAAATTTAGTCAAACATATATCAGATAAAATAGAGTGGCTTTCAGTTAAGAGTCGTAAAACTAAAACCAAAAAATTTGTTACTCTGATCAATCACAAGAGATACAAAGAGCGAATTGAACCAACCAGAACTAGAAACAAATACATGAGACCATCGTCAAGCGAAGGAAAACTCGAGCGGGCCAGTATCGATTGTTTTTTGTATTACTTCTTATTGGTTGGCAGTGTGGTCTGAGTTTGTCAAACCAATCACTAGGCTTAGTAAAGAAAAGAATAACAAATACCTACATCATAGACTTTCTGCCATTAAAAACATACTACTTAGTGTCGTTTAGCCTTCACAGCAGGCCTGGGATGAAGCAAGCATTTAATTCCGATAATTTTCTCCGCAGGTTGTCCCGCTGGCTCTTGGTCGTGCAACGAGAAAGGTAAGTAGACAAACAAGTATTAGTAAGATTCTGAACCTTAGGTATGGTCATTATTATTATTATTATTATTATTATTATTATTATTATTATTATTATTATTATTATTATTATTATTATTATTATTACTATTATTATTAGTAGTAGTAGTAGTAGTAGTAGTAGTAGTAGTAATATTATTGTGTGGAATATTTTAATAAAGAATTATTATTATAAAAAAATATATTATTATTATTATTATTATTATTATTATTATTATTATTATTATTATTATTATCATTATTATTTACCGGATCCAGACCATGAACCTAGTGCACTAGTAGATGGTTGCTTTCTTCCGCTTGTCACTTTATAGGTAGGACCTACCGTAAAATATGGGCCGTTCCCAGCAATGTCGTCTTTTGAATTTCTTGTAGATTGATTTTTCCTGTAATTTCAATGATGAACTTCTCTGAACCTTACTCAATTACTTCATCTGCCATATTCTTGTGATTTCTATTTATTATTATTATTATTATTATTATTATTTTTATTATTATTATTATTATTATTATTATTATTATTATTACTATTATTATTAGTAGTAGTAGTAGTAGTAGTAGTAGTAGTAGTAGTAGTAGTCATATTATTGTGTGGAATATTTTAATAAAGAATTATTATTATTATTATTATTATTATTATTATTATTATTATCATTCTCCTGAAGGTCTGCATTTCTTCTTCTTTCTTATTTTACTGTAAGGTCTGTCGCCATTGTATCCGCTATTCCCATTATACTTGAAATCTCTTGATCAATGGGATGTCACTGAGAATTCAAATATTTTCTACGTGTGACGGATACAGCGGGGGGAAAACTTTTGCAGTTCAGTTGCAAGATATCCCTTTATTTAAGTTATAATCTAAATAGCCAATTAGTTCGTTGATATTTCGAAGTGTCCTTAAGGTTTTTAATGATTCTAGGATTGCATGATCTCTTCAAAAGTATGATACTCTGGCATGATATGTTTCCTTGGGGCTGCTTTAAAGGGACACAGTCACCTGGTGCACATGCGCATTAGATACCATTTCTTAGCTGATTTGCATATCACACTTCAAATGCAAGTCTCGCGCTGAGAAGCACATCCTTTGAAAAATCTAAACAAACCTTGTCGAGTCGAAGTGTTTGCCAGTCAAAATTATTATAGTGATTATAGACCTAATGCCATATTAGAACACTCATTTTCTTGATACCATGGAAAATTTACTGATGGACTTGTCCAGGAAAAGCCAAACGTCAACGAGTACCTCTGAAGTCGAAGAATCATTTAATTGTTCATTTCGGTATCCGGTCGAGTGAAAAATTATCGTAGCTGTTTCTACGTTTCACAGTGTTTGCATAAGAAGCAGATTGAGTTTAAATATTAGAGAATATGTCAATTTTAAAACGTAGCGAATCGCCTGAACTGAGGTGTAGCAAAATGACTTTGTAGCGAAACTACCGGTAAGCTTTATTTCTGCTTTCAATCGGCATATATATTTTGCGTTTATAATTTCGTTTCTACAACTTCTCCGTTATCTAAATTTAGGAACCAAACCCATGTCATTACAAGAACGCTTGCTCGACCCGTAGAAAACAAGGTTCTAAGAGAGAGGTTTTTCTTGTCGAGGAGATAATCGACTGTCTACCGAAGCTTGTCTTCGTCTGAGCTCCAAACCAAGCAGCTATATATGACGCGAAGTTCGAATCGTTTACGAAGATTCCCTCCGCACGAACCTTTCGCCAGGTTGAGAAAATGCGATTTTCCAAATATATTTAATGGAGATTTGTTTTCCAATGTTTTGATTGACTTTTCTCGTTATATTGGTCAACGCAGGCGACTTCTTCCGCCCGGCGCCTTAACGTTTTCCACCTCTTCTTTTCATGTTCCGTTGGAGACGCGATCCATACTGTTTTTAACCAAATATGTTAAAATAATACCATAGGATGAGCAAAGCATACTCAGAAAAAAGGTTTCCAGTAAAAAATTGAAAATCCAATAAAGCACTGGGAAGATTGAAGCGGATTTCTAGATGCATTCGACGCGTACTTTTAATTTCGGGTTGATGTGGACGCTTTTCAAACTGACAAAACTAGTGTCCAGGTCAGCGCGGTAACAAATGTGACTGTGTCCCTTTAAGCTGGAAGGTTTTCCCCAGGTTCTTTATTACACGTTTCGCCAAGAAGAACTCATCTGCACTGCTATTACAACCTAAAGCCGCGCTTTTTTCTGCATTCTAAACAAAACTACGAATTAGCTTTTTAAATTGAAAAGAAATTTCTCTTCAGCGATAATGAAAGATCTTAGCATCATTAAATGCTTACGTTGACTGTACACAGAATGCCTATGGTGACTACACTTGAAGCACGAAGTAAAAAAAGTTCTAAAACCAATGTTAAATTTGGTAAATGTCTCGTTGTTCAACGTTTGGGAATTGTCAACCAAACGCCTGTTTGCGTTCGACAAAACGTAGCGAAAAGAATACACTGCTTACTTAATCACAATAAATTGTCAAGGCATATTCTATTTTTGTACTGTCGAGGCTATTTCTAAACTGGCCGGAATTTATCGAAAACAAAGACCACGCAGCGGAATTTGAAAAATCTAGTTTCCATGTTATAAACGTTTAGTGAAAATGGCTCGTTCTCATTTCACTTGATGACAGCCATGGCCACAGCGCAAGTGCGGTAACTTAATATTAAGGTATGTAACTTTAGACTTGGCGTTGTTCACCATTAAACCGGTTAAATACTAATATGTTATCGGGATCGAGCCTTTTACCTTTACAAACAAATACACGATAAACATTTTGTAGCAAATGATATGTACAGTTTCAAAACAGGACCTACTTTATCCTTACATGATTTCAGCACGCTCTCGTAACGTAGTAAGTAACGCCCAATCACTTTCAAAAGTTCTTCAAGCGTGGCCCAGTGTCCCTTGGCTTCTAAGGCGCTGACGTCGAATTCGCTGGTCCACAGCAGCAGCACCATTTTCGCAACGGTCTTGCGCATCTTTCTTAGCCACATTTTTTGTCGAGGCCAACGCTCTTAATACAGATTCCAACGCTCAATATATACAATGCTATTTATTGTATTTACTAACAAAAAAAATAAAATAGAGAAGCGTTCACAGATCATCATAATTAATTAAAATTAGTTAAATGTATTAATTTCTTGTGGGTTGGTTGGTCTAGGTTTGTGTGAGGTTTCAAGTTCGTTGGGTTATTTCACACTGTGAGCGGGGCTTCCTTCTTTGACCTAAATTTTCAAGGTTCTCATTGGCCCGTGACCGCACCTGGGCTGCATTTCAAACTCTCACAGTTTTCTCTAGAAAGGAAATACCTTGGAACTTTAAAATATGATTTTCAAAAATAATTAACCCAAGGGTATGTTCAGACGAAATATCAGAGATTCGACCAAGTACTCGCTGAAATGCAGTTCTCGATTCTTACAGGCAGGCGCTCTTAAAAACTAAATCTGAAAATTTCCCTTTTTATAAACTAACCCACCAAGACTGAGGACCAAAATGCGATTGAAAATGTTGCGCTTAAAACAAAAACTTAAGCTGTTATTACTTTTGGGAAATGAATATGAATGTGATGACCATGGTGACCGAAGCCCTGTTGTTCCTCTTAAAATAGGAGAAAGAAAGACCAGTTACAGAAGATAAGATGAGATGAGATGAGATGAGATGAGATGAGATGAGATGAGATGAGATGAGATGAGATGAGATGAGATGAGACGAGACGAGACGAGAAAAGATGAGATAAGAGGAGATGAGATGAGATGAGATGAGATGATATGAGATGAGATGAGATGAGATGAGAGGAGAGGAGATGAGATGAGATGAGATGAGATAAGAAGAGATGAGATGAGATGAGACGAGACGAGACGAGACGAGATGAGATGAAATGAGATGAGATGAGATGAGATGAGACGAGATGAGATGAGATGAGATGAGATGAGATGAGATGAGATGAGATGAGATGAGATGAGATGAGATGAGATGAGATGAGATGAGATGAGATGAGATGAGATGAGACGAAATGAGATGAGATGAGATAAGGTGAGATGGTATGAGATGAGATGAGATGAGATGAGACCAGACGAGACGAGACGAGATGAGATGAGATGAGATGAGATGAGACGAGACGACACGAGACGAGATGAGATGAGATGAGATTAGATGAGATAAGATGAGATGAGATGAGATGACACGGGATGGGATGAGATTAAATTACATAAGATGAGATTAGGTGAAATGAGATAAGATGAAATGAGATGAGATAAGATGAGATGAAGTCAGATAAGGTAAAATAAGAAGAGATTTATTGAAAGGAAATAAAATGAAGCTATTGTATTTTGCTCTACAGTTTGTTTAATCGGCTGGAGAGAATTTGACGGAAATTCATGCTATTACGTTGATGATACTGTGACCACGAAATGGAGCGATGCTCGAGCAGTTTGTCAAAACCTGGGAGGAGACCTGGCTGTAATCACTTCAGCCGAAGAAAACGACTTCCTTTACGAACTGGTGATGGCAAAGGAAACGGTCACTGAGACGAAAGCGTGGATTGGGCTGAAGAGAAACACTGATGACTCCAAGTGGTATTGGGTTGATGGCACTCCACTGGAGGGACAGTACGAGAACTGGGGAGAAGGGGAACCTAATAACTACAAGGGAAAAGAGAACTGCGCGCACTTTTTTGGAAAGCCAGGAAAGTGGAATGATGCCTCATGCGAAATGACGGGTTATTGGGCTCCCAAGAGCCCCATCATTCTTTGCGAACAGCCTCCCCATGTATTAAAACGTAAATAATAAAAATAAATAAATCAAACAGCTGTGAGCCTTATCCTGAGTTAGTTGTTTAGGACTCGAAGATATAACTATAAGTTAAAGGTTGAGAGCGCGACATATTCTCGTTAGATATGAAACATAATGCTGTAAGTTGATATCAATGCGCATTCAGCTGAAAGAAATAAAAATGGTGTTGGGGAACTTTGTGTCATAAAATTTGTAATCTAAACGTCAGTTTGTTCCGTTGGGTTTGGCTACATTGTCATTTAAGGGGAGTACGTTTGGTCGCTCTACAACCTTAATATGAAAATTGGAGATGAATCAAACCATCCCAATCGAACATCAACGGCGTTCAGGGATATCTACTGAAAGTCTACATTTGTAACCTCCGGTAATCGGACACCTTTCGTCTGCGTGTGCGAATGTTTACCAAAAAAGCTAAAATAAGCTCTCTTAACCGCATGCCTAGCGTTTGGTAAACAAGCACCGAACTATATGTTTTGTTTTCTTCACTATAGTTTCTTTGATATATCTATATTTTTATTTCATTTGTTCTGGGTTGTGACCTCATAAAATTAAAGGTTCCTTAATTCCCAATACTAAAATTGCCATCAAAATATGCGGGGTTTTTTTACCAACAAACTGTTTACAGTCTTTAATTCATTTGCCCAGTTTTCTAACCTGAAAACATGCGAAACCAACGAAAACAATTAAGCAAAATGCTTAAAAACTTCTCTCTTTTGTTCCCAGATAGTCTTGTGTACTTTTGAAGTCATAATTCCGTAAGTGGACACAATCAGTCTGAGTTTGCAGTGGAACTCCGTACATTACACACCGTCCGGCAAAACAACACGGAAACCACTAACCACTAACTGTCTTCAGCCTTTTTCTGTATGCTCACCTTACAACAAGGGCAACTAACCAAAAATATTTAAGCAAAATAGTTCAAATGTGGTCTCTTTTGTTCTCAGATCATCTTGGCCCTCAAAATAACAAATTCAGCTTGGTCCGGTCGGATGCTTTAAATAGCTGAAAATTTAAGAGCGGCTTTCCACAAATATCGACCGAAATCACCTTTTGGTGGCACAAGTCAAAAAATCGATTTCGCTCATATTTTGCTCATAGGTAGGTCCTAGTAAGAAACAAAACGGGCTGTAGTTAGTTTTTCCAAATACGGCTTCCTTACGCCTAAACATTCGAAAAACGATTTTCAGTTCAGGCTTTTATTGTTATTACTTTTTCCCTTAGAAACGTCCAGAATTCTGTCTTGCTTTTTTTGTTCTTGTTGTCGTTGTGTGTGCATGTGCTTTCTTTTGCAAATTTAATTCACTAAATCAGGAGCTCTCATTTTTAGATGTACGAAGATTGGAAAACTCCATAGACAATGTCTTTAAAAACGGGGATGGACCCTTTACGCTATTTCTCCTCCCTTTCTTTATTTATCGAGATTTTTTAAAAAAAACTCGCTCATGATCAATGGACGAGAAAAACAAACAGTACTTCGCACGTATATTTCACGCAAACGATGCAATTTAACATAACAGTCGAAACTTAATCAGGTTAATGTAGCTCAAAACTGCTGCGTTTTACCTATTTCTAGTTTAATTTATCCATGGCAGAGGAAAATAAAATTTCCAATTATTTGTTTTAACACGATAATGTTACATAATAACGAACTGCACGGACTAGCGAACGGATCAGGCTCTGAAATTTCCATCCATGAAATGCAGCCAAAATACATATTGGTCAATAACGCTACCGAACTTTCGATCCAATGATTTTTCTACTGTGAATGAAAAATACTTCCTTTTAAATGTCGCTTCATTTTTTCTTTTTTTCTTTTTTTTTTTTTTTTCGAAAAAGAAAAACTATTTGTACCCGTGACAGTGTGTCACGCCATCTTTTTTGCGCTTCGATCGCCAAATCTCGAGAAAATGCTGATAAATCTGAAGCCTAGCGGGTCATTTATTTTCATTTACCCAGAGCTTTGTTTTTATATTATGATAAATAGGTTTACAGTGAAGCCATAGAAATTCATTATAGGGAAATATAACTTATAGCCCATGGGTAAAATTGGCAATATTTTAGTGCTAAAATGTGGTTGTTGAAAATTTGCATTTATAGCATGCTCTTGTAAACCTATTTCGGACGTAAAAGTAACTTAGGTTTTAAATGTTTTCCCGTGAAACAGAAGAGGAAGACCTAATAAAGCAATATATGTCATTTGAAGGCTAGTAACAGTCTGTAGACTGATACGTGAGCCGTCGAAAGTTAAGGAAAATTCCATCCCTCCAGAAGCGGACTTTGTAATGAGCTCAACTGAGACAAAATCATTTTTCGCATATTTACGCGAAAGAAAGCGGTATTTGGAAAAACTAACTGCAGCTCAGTTTGTTTCTCACTAGGGACTACCAATGAGCGAAATATGAGCGAAATCGATTTTTTTGGCTTGTGCCACCACTTGGTCGATATTTGTGGAAAGCCGCTCTTAAAATGCAGAAAGCCTTTCAAGAATTGGAAATTAATTTCCCGATTACTAGGTGTTGTTGGCTTTACGAAAAAGGAAGCTTACTTTTTTTTCTCATTGTTATAACGACATATTTTCCCGTTTTCGAAAACGTAAGGAATTCGTTTCTAGTGTTGCGAAAGTTTGAACTTACGCCTGATCCAGACGCCAATCCACTCATGTTCCAAACCTAATTGATGAATTATGTCCGGCAAAAGACCGGCTTCTAAAGCGGTTTGGTACGGTAGCGCTGCGGCAAACATCGATTCAGACGCCGCCCTTCTTATGTGTGAAGCCTGATAAATCAGTTACCTTAGGTAAAAGTGCGTTTTGTTCTACTTCATCGAATATGCTGTAAAGTCGGACAGGGCATTTTACCAACACCGTTTAATGACAAGATTGAAAATAGGACTTGCAGTACAGGTTCCGATGCATGACTAAAACAGCAAAGGGACTCTTCTGACAACTGCACTGCCAGCCGGCTTTAAACTTTTACAAGAGGCCAAAGCATTCAAAATCTGTCATTTAACTGTGAACTTGGAATTGTGAGAGGATTGATTTTAAACGAATTTTCGAACATCTTTTAAAAAAAAAAACTCGATAAACAACAATCAGCAAAAGTAAATGCTCAATCGGAATCATGAAAGCTCGGCGTTTACAAGAACTGGATTGGCATTTTGAACCTTTAGCTGCACGCTTTAATTTAAGTCGCCAAAGAAACTTGGCAGTTGTTGAACTCGTTTATTATGGTCTGTTAATGAGACCTCATGATGTTTGGATTCAAGGAGAAATTCTGAAATTTAAAAACCGAAAATGAACATGGGAGCTGGTTTCCCTTTGGCGCTGCCATCGATGGGCCGGCTGTTGTCTTATATGAGCAACATTCAGTTGCAATGTCGGAAACTACTATTCGCTGTCTTCCCGCCACAGGGATTTTCTTAATTCGTTTGAATATAGTAAGAGAGAGTCGTCACTGTTCATAGTCTTTAAGGGACTTTATGCTTTTGTGATCCGTGACTTTCACGATATCTGAGCGTTCAACGTTTGTTTTCTTCAGTTTTCTGACTGCTGTTTTTCTTGAATTGTAATTGTGAAATTCTTTTCACGTTCTTCTAGTATAGTACCCGCATATTGCAGAAGCCATCATCACTCTTAAGCTGTTGCAAGAATTGTTGAGGACTTTTCTTTCACAACCCTTTTCACGAGACGATATCCTAAAATTTACCCAGGAATTTTGACACAAAGTTTTCCAACACCACTTTTATTTTTATTTTTTTTTTTTCACTGGACTAAGCCGATTGACATCAGTTCACTAACAACATTAAGTTACATATTTTTCGAGCAAATGTTGCACTCTTTAACTAAGTCTGGCACATAATTAACCTATCATTTCATTTTGCTTGGAGTAGTAAAGAAATAAATGAATTAGACTCCCACATTTTTTTTTTATTATTATTTAGAAGGTACTGGACGTGTAAAGGTGCTTTTCGCAAAGAATGATAGGAGCCTTCTCAGCCCAGTCTTCCGGGAGTTCGCATTTGGCGTCATTCCATTTTGTTGGTTCTCGGAAAAAGTGGCCGCAATTCTCATTACCTCCTAAGTTGTTAGGTTCCCCTTCTCCCCAGCTCTCAAAATTCCCCTTCAGAGGGGTGCCATCAACCCAATACCACTTGGAGTCTTCAGTGTTTTTCCGCAGCCCAATCCACGCTATCCCCTCAGGAACATTTTCCTGTTCCATTGCCAGTTTGTAAACGAAGTCGTTTTCTTCGGCTGAGGTGATTACAACGAAGTCTCCTCCAAGACCCTGACAAACTGCTCGAGCATCTTCCCATTTCGGCGTTATCTCATAGACGGCGTGATAGCATGAGCTTCCTAATCGTAACCAGTCAGATGGACAACCTATGAAGCGAAATAGAAGAAAATTAATCTTCTTCATCCCTTTTCTCTATGTGTTTTTATTTTGATGATGTCTATTATTTATGCGTATAATAATAATTTTGTTTGCGCCATAGTAGTGCTATCACAATGTTCTTTAGGGACTTTTGTAACTTTTAGAGTAAATAAGTGAAACATGAATAGGGATGTTGTTCATTTTAATTAAATTTATGCTCACGACTTTCACTTTGCATCCTTTTAATTTCACCCATGGCCCTCGTTCTATAGGTATCAAGGATATTTGTTTGTCTACTTACACTTTAGAATGCAGCTAGCCGTCCTGCAAGTGTCTATGCCGTATCCCTCATCCCAAGCAAAAGTTGCACCCGCTGTGGAAAAAAGTACGAAAAGGACTAACTCCATGACCTTGATTTATAACAGTAAATATAAGTACGGGTCCCATTTTTCTTAGTTAAATCAGTACGTGTGCACGTAAAACAGGCTAAACAATGAAAAACTAACACAATGGAAAGAAGAGTGGCGTTAGTGTAAGCGAGTAACCGATCTGGACGAAAAATTTAGCCTTAACTTTGAATCTGGTTTAAAGCAAACGGCACTTCACTTAACTCAGAAAGACGACATTTGTAGCATTTAACACGAGACAGAAAATTATCAAGCAGATAAAGTACGCGGTTTTCTTAGGACTCTTACTAGAGGAAAATTTTTTATGTAAAACACGCATTTTTCATTTAGCCGCAAAATCTATAAGAATATTTTACGAGTATTTTATTTCCTCTAAAGCCTGTTGTCGAGCTTTACACTTACTGTATGATTTATTCTTATCTTCATTACACTGTACTGCAATACTGTGTAGCCATCGACTTCTGAAAGCAATCTTCGTCGTGTCCTTACTTTACAAAAGCGAGCAAACCGGATCATAAATAACTGTAATTTTGATGCACGCTCTCAGACCCAATTTTTTAGGAATTTGAAATGCTGAAATAACATGGCATTCGCTTCATAGAATTAGGCAAACTTATGTATTCTTACAAACACATCCCTTCTACCAAAAACGTTTAATAAGTCGTTTTATTATATAGACACCAGTGAAATACCAGGTGAGCTCTTGCGCGAAAACATGATATCTTCACACGTGAAAATAACATGTTTTCTTCACACGTGAAAAGATCAGTCTGGTAATGGAGAATTATTTATTATTTTATTTTTATCAGGGCGCCAATTGATAGCGGTGCTTAAGGCGTCTGCGTGGGCTACCCTGATACGAATAAATAAATATCTCTCTCATGATATGTTCTTCGTCCAACTGAGAACAAAAGCAATTATTTTTCCCAAGATACATTGCGTCATTTAGATGCCACTCAGTACTATTGGAAAACTATACATGTCGAATTATTCACATGTTTTAGCCTAATTTATTAATTTATTTATGGGAGTGGGGTGGGGGGAGCTTACTTCGAGGCTTCATAGATTTCTTTGCCTCTTTTGCCACTGGCAACACGATGAGAAGACAAAGGAACATTGCTTTTTTGATTGCCATCCTTGATGCTGCTGAGAAAACAAAGAAACAATTTACTGAACGATAAAATTCTCATTATATTCTCTTGATATCCTCCAACAGAAAACATTTGTTTCGGCAAAGGCTACTTTTAGAAGCTTGTCCAATGAGTTTTAAACATCTTGAAAATCACTATATAGTCTAAATTTTTCGCGATTGTATTGCTCATAAAACATCTCAGCTTTTCTCCAATCCCCTTGTCTTTTTGCTTACAGAGGGTAAATTCCGAAGATCTGAGTAAGCGCTATAGAAATTTCGGTTGAGTCAATTCTTTGTAGAGCCATAAAATGTTGAGCATAATTTGGAGTAAAGCATCCATTTCAACTCACTTTTAAGTCTGGGATTCTTAGTAGCAAAAAGAAGTATATAATATTTTCTAGTAAGAAAAACAATCAAATAAAATGGGAGTTTTACAAAGAAATTTCTACAGAACTGACTACCTAGTTTATAATTTGTGAAACGTTTAGAATATCCTGTTAGGCTAATTAGAGATCGGTTATAGTACAACGGAAGGCTTCCTACACTCACTTCTAGAGTAGAAATGTTGTGCATTAGAGTGGCCTGATACTGTAAGCTTCACCGCTGGGGGTTACCTGTCTTTCGAAGAATGTTTAGAACTGTATTTTCGGCAGACTACTAAAATGTAACTTGACATAAATCTGGGACTTAGGTACCCATAAATGCATTGATTTATGATTTCACCCTCAGGTAATTTGTAAAAGGTATTGGCTTGTCAAAGAAAAAGTTGGGAAGCAATTCCCTAATAGAAAGGAAACAGAAACAACGTCTGAGCGGCATTTTCAAGATAATCCCCAGTTAATTTTTGTTTTAGGTTGTTCACGTTTGGACATCTAAACAAAACAAAAATGAATTAAAAAGACAATTTGGCGGGCCTGAAATTTTTGTTATCTTAAGTTACGATACCTTTACCCTGGGAATTAAATTCCCTTTTTGTTTTCACGCATGCGATGTAACCTTTGATCAAATCACTGTTGTTTGTTTTAAGCAAGAACTGATGAGCCTAGAATTGTAAGGAAGGAAGCTTGGATTTTGTTATTGATTTTATCGTACAGTTGAACGGCATTGTGCGATTTTTGTGCTGCTGCTTTAGGAATTTAATTATTAGAAATAGAACACAAAATTTCATCAACAACTACAAATTACTGAGATGCGCCTAGCTGAAACGGAAGAGAAGTTTGGCGCTTTTGGTCCGTAGTTAGCGAGAATTCTTTCTCCGTTAATTGAATCATACGGAGGAGAAGCCCTTACCTTCGCTTTGGTTTCGCTGCTCTTACTCTTGACCGTCGTGTACAGACCTCCTCGGTAGTTCAACTGCTTTCAGTTGCTCTGTATGTACAAGCTTGCTTATAAGTCATCGTATCACTGTATCTTAATGCAGTTTACACATGTATTAGCTTTTGCACCATTAAGATTATCCTATCACATACAAAATCTGTTGTTCAACCATATTACAGGTCAAGCTCACCAAATTTCAACGCCACCATGGATCACAGAACTAAAAGCAGTATGACTGAAAATGGTCAAAAATTCTGTTTTACCAATGTTCGGCCATTGATACAACATGGAAACGACACTGTGACGCCGTTCGAAACCAAAGTTTGTAAACAAAGGGAAAGTTCTAGAAAAAAGGCATTTGAGGGCAGTGTCAATCAATTTAGAATATAAATGGTTGTACCGATGGAACAAAAGATGTTTCATGACCATAATCTAAAAGGCCTTACCACGGTTTTCGACGTCTTTTTGACGGGTAGGCAAACACATCTTGAAATAACAGTGTTTGTATAAAAATCCGATGTCAAATAATTTCCATTAAACATCGCGCCAAAAGTTTCCAGTTCATGAATTTTTCGGATGCGATGGTTTATGGAAATTATTTGACATCGGATTCCCATACCAACACTGTTATTTCAAAACGTGGTTGCCTTCTCGTCAAAATGGCGTCGAAAACCGTGATGAGGCCTATAATAAACAAGATTCAATAGATGCCGAATCATCTCACATTACCGATGTTTCTCTTTGAAGCTTCTTTATTAGTCACATCCAGTAGAAGTGATTTGTTTACAGAGGCTAAAGCTTATGTGTAGATCTTCGAGTCTGACAAGACTAATCTGTAATAAGAACCTAATATCTGATTGTCACAACTATCGTAACATCCCCTTTTCCATAAGAAATCTGAGAAACGCGCTATTGCTATCTTAAGAATAAATCACTGATAAATCAAAGTTTCTTTGTTTAAGCGAAACTAGTCAGTCCGGATCAAACTCTCAAAGGAAAGTGAATAAAGTTCTGTCCTTTATTCCATGAAAAAAGTCCTTGTATCTTGTTGGGGGGACGATCACTCTTGTCCTAGTCGGTCGAGGACAGGGGTCGTTGTTTTAAGCACGTTGGTTTGGCTTGATTAGTGCTGGAACTGCAGCTTCCGCTTTCGCAATAGGTGGTGTGAGGGCTACATCCGTCGTTGGCGTTGACTGGGTTGTTTGGTCTGTTGAAGCTGGTGTATTGTCAGACCTAATATCGCTCGTTGGTGGATTTGGTGCAGGCTCGTCCGTTGGTCGCAAATGTTTACGGTTCCGTCTGTACGTCTGCCCGCCGGTTGCCACAAGGTATGACCTAGGAGCAACTTGTCTCAAACAAGTTCCAAGACGCCATTTCTTGTCTGTGGTACCTGGGTGGGTTTGGATGCGCACGGTTTGACCAGATTTTAGGTCAGGAAGTTTGCGGGCACTACGATCGAAATAGAGCTTAGCTTTCTTTCTTCGCACTATGATCTTCTCCGGTACGCTAGTGGCTATTGTCGGCTTCAGGAGACTGTTGGCTGTTGGCAAGAGTGTTCTTGTTCTCCTGGCCATTAGTCGTTGAACTGGACTGGTGCTCATGCTCTCAGTAGGTGTGTTGCGCCAATCTAGGATAGCTTTCCATGGGTCTTTGTTCTCTCTTGTAGCTTTCTTGAGCAGTTTCTTGGCAATCTTCACCGCTGCTTCGATCTTACCGTTGGACTGGCTGTTATAAGGCGAGGAGGTCTGGTGTTGAAATTCCCACTCGCGCGAGAACTCTGCAAACTCTAAGGAGCTGAACTGGGGTCCATTGTCGCTCAGGGCCGTGTCAGGTATGCCATGGCGACTGAAATGGGACCTGCAGCATGCGATGATAGTACTGGCTGATGTGTCCTCGACCTGATCTAATTCCCAGAAGTCTGAATAGTGGTCCACTGTGACGAGGTAGTTCTTTTGATCTGTCGTGAACAGGTCCATGCTGATCAGGCTTCAAGGTACTGTAGGAATGGGGTGTGACATGAGCGGTTTTTTTCGTTGGTTCGTTTGATACTCATTGCAAATGGCGCACCGACTGACATGCTCTTTGATGTGTTTGTTCATGTTGGGCCAATACAGTACGTCATGCGCTTTGCGCAGGCAGGACTCTATGACTAGGTGACTGGAGTGAATGCGTTTCAGCATTTCTGGTTGGAGTGACTTTGGTATGACTATGCGGCTTCCCTTGTAAATGAGACCATCTTGTACAGTTAATTCGTCTCGAATGTTCCAGTAGTCTTTCACCGCTGCTGGGACTTGTAGCCTTGTTTCTGGTCAACCCTTCAGGATGACTCGCTCTAGTGACTGCATCTCTTCATCTGCCTCTGTTTGTTGTTGTAGCTGCTTGAGACGCTCTTCGGTAACTCTGAGGTATTCCGTGGCATCGGTGTCTGCAAGCTTTTTGGCAAATTTCTGTTCTTCTTTCAGGCGGAATACCTGAAGGTCTGGTGTATCCGGTGTCCCTTCTCTAGAGGTAAAGCTGCTCGGGACAAGAAATCAGCGATGTACATCTCTAAACCTTTCTTGTAATGTACCTGTAGATGATACTTCTGTAATCGGAGAAGCATCCGCTGCAGGCGTTTAGGAGCAGATAGTAAAGGTTTGTGGTCCGAGTCCACGCGAATCAAATCTCGTTCATAGAGGTACTGGTCGAAACGTTCGCATGCAAATACGATGGCTAAACACTCTTTTTTCCATTTGCGCGTAGCGTTGTTCTGTTGGGTTGAGTGATCGAGAAGCAAAGGCGACTGGCTGTCCTTCTTGGAGGAGTGTTGTTCCCAAGCCAGTCTCACTTGCATCGCACTAGATTGTTACAGGCCCTTTGACGTCATAGTACTTTAGCACTGGGTGGGGTGTCTCCAAGTTCTTCACTGTTTCTAACACTTCGTCATGTTTTGGTACCAATCGCCAACCAACCACGCCCAAACAGCGTCTTTGTCTGTGAGACGGCAGAGAGGTTCGAAGGCATCTGAGAAATGTGGCATGAACTTAGCCAGTTAGTTGACGAATCCGAGGAATCGCTGTACTGCGTGTACATTCTCCGGCCTAGGCATCTCTTGAACTGCCTTGACTTTCTCTGGGTCTGGGCGTAGGCCTTGGGCTGTGAGTACGTGTCCTATGCAACGCACTTCTGTGAGTCGGAGTCGCAATTTGTCTTTAGTCAGCTTCAAATTGCTTTCGCGGGCACGATTGAGGAGGCTGATGAGGTTCTTGTCGTGGTCCTCGATGGCTTGCTTTAGTGTCTCGCCACAACCATACACTAGAATGTCATCAACAATGCATTCTAGCATTTCGTGCTGGCGGCGCTGATACTCCTCAGGTGCTGATGAGATTCCAAATGGCATCTTTAGCCAGCGATACCTGCCAAACGGTGTCCAGAACGTTGTCAGGTAGCTGCTCTCTTCATCTAGCTTGATTTGCCAAAAACCATCTTTCGCGTCTAACACTGAGAACACTTTTGCTTTCGCTAACCGTGGGAGGATTTCTTCAATAGTGGGTAGAGGATAGTTGGACCTCTTCAAAGCGACATTCAGGTCTTTTGGATTTTAGCAGATCCGCAATTTGCCAGGCTTTTTGACTGCTACCATGCCATGCTGCTAATCCATGGCGTGTGTTTGGTGACCTTCTCCAAAACTCCACGTTTGGTAAGTTGGTCGATCTTTTCTTTTAACTCTCTCTTCAGTGAGACTGCAACTTTTCTCGGCTGATGCAATCTATGGTGGTTTCACCAAGAGGAAACATTGTTGTGCCGTCGTAGAGACGTAGCTTTGCTGAGTTCTTGCGCAATCTTGCGTTACCATCTTGTGATATTTTGCAGTATGTCATATAGTTCATGACGTTACACGTCGTTCCCGTATCAATCTGGTACTTAACGTCACGGCTGTAATCGTTTGCTTTCATCTTTAATGTTACGAACCATTGGGTACCTTTGTCGTTAACTGCTCTGACCGTGTGTGTGAGCCTAAAGGTGTATTCGTCCGAGTCTTCTTCGCTGTAATTCTCTTCGTTGTATTCTTCTTCGTTGTCGCTGTCGCCTATCTTGTTTACATTGCGATTCCCACGCGATTTCGAAATCTGTTTGCACACTCTTGCATAGTGATTCATTTTCTTGCATTTCGAACAGGTTTCGCCATAGGCTGGACATTTATTTTTGTCTCTTGCATGTTTTCCTCCGCAGTATTTGCAGAGTCGCTTCGCTGGACGTCGATTTTGCGTGCCATTTGTCATACTTCTTTGGCGGTGAAACAAGAGATTTCCTCTCATTGTCGCGCTTTGAGAAATGTACTTCCTCGCTCGTGTTCTGTTTGCTATTTCGCAGCTTCTGGTGTTGCTTCTGAGATGCTTCGCTGCTCCTGCACATGTCCACGGCGCTCTTCAGGGTTAGTTTAGATTCTCTTAGCAATCGGCCTTGTAATCCAGCGTTATTGGTGCCTAACACGATGCAATCCCTTATCATCTCTTCGGTAAGCGTGCCAAAATTACAAGTTGATGCGAGTTCACGGAGCTTGGTCACATATTGATCGATCGTCTCGGTTTCTCCTTGGTTGGTGCTGTGAAATACGTAACGCTCATGTATAACATTTCTTGATGGGGCGAAATGTGCTTCTAGTGCATCCAGTATTTGTGTCGTATTTTTTCTTGCTTCGGAAGGGATATCCAAATGCTTGAAAATTTGGAGTGTCGCTTTCCCAATGACCGATTTCAGCGTAGCGACTCGTACTGGTTGCGTCTCCTTGTCCAGTTTCGTTGCTATTTCGTAGTCTTCGTATTGCTCTCGAAATATTGACCAGTTTAATGCCAAATCTCCTTTCATATCCATAGGCTGTGGAATGGGAATGGTGCTTCTTGCGTAAGCCTTGTTGCTGTCGATGTGCTGTTGCTGCTGCTGGTCGTCTGAGAAGTCCTTTGCGTTTCTCCTTCGTTGTCGCTCATTCCAGACGTGGTGGCGAATCTCTGTTTTTAGAACGGCTGTAGCTCTAAAATCCCGCTTGTGACACCATGTTTCTCTTTGAAGCTTCTTTATTAGTCACATCTAGTAGAGGTGATTTGTTCACAGGGGCTAAAGCTTATGTGTAGATCTTCGAGTCTGATAAGACTAATCTGTAATATGAACCTAATGTCTGATTGTCACAACTATCGTAACAGTTTCGAATGATTTAAATCGAACGTCGTTATATTCCAAACAAGACGCTTTTCAGAGCGTTTACGTGGGATGCGTTGACTATGTTTAGCACTAGTGGCCTCATTTATTGTACGCCTCACCGATTTTTTAACCTACTCTCCCTTCGCGATTGAACTAACTGAACAGTTTTAGTCAGAAAGATTGCGTGATATTGAGTTGCGCTACTTGAAATTTTGCCGCCTAAAAATAGTTCCCGCCAGAAAATGTCTTCAGCTGAAAGGAGCACTCTTTTTATCTGAAAAGTTCACTGCTAATCATAACTTTTTGCATACATGAAAACTTGACAACTTTCATCATATTTTTGCTTCTCATACAAAAGTCTTTCGTTGTACCGGAGATCCTATTACAATAACGTGGCGTGACTCACGTTTTCTACTCTGGTTATGTAAATAAAAGTGTAAGATTACAATGTAAGATTACAAATTGTTTTCGTTTCATCAAAAAAACAGAAAGAAAACAGGCAAAAAGCTTTCCTAAATGAAAACTTTTAGTAAAAATTGACAATCAAACCTTTGATCTTTTTGTGAAGTGGATTTCAAGTTGCGTTTAAGCATCAAATCGACAAAGTCATGCGATGTGTGTTTTAGCTTATCAATGATCTTTCCCCCACGTATTCTGGATGGTTCTACAACTGTCAAACAGAAGCATGATTCCTTCGCTTTGAACTCTCCAATTTCCACCGTTTTCACTGTCGAGTGCTTGATAGAAGTTATTCTTTCGATTTACTGCTTCAATAGGGTTAGTTTTCTTTTTGAAAACGGCACATTGGAATCTAAAACATTAAAACAATATGGCCACGCCACTAAAGTCAAGCCTTTTCAGTTCCACCGAGACCTGAATAATCACAATAGTAATTAACTTCCGTCCGATCCCTCCTGACATACACTAAAATATTGCATTCTGATTGGACCGTTTTTGTTAAAGACAATAAGGACAATACGAGACAAAAAGATCCCCTCTAGGAGAAAACTGAATTTGATACATCTAAAACGAGTTAATAATTGAAAGATGCGCATTTGTGGATACAAACGGCCCCCATTTTATAACGTGGGCTGCACAGGCATCCCACGTAAAAATGGTTGCGTTTACTCCTACTTTAGTGGTATTAAACTGATCGAGCGGGGAAGCAAATATTTTCACGTGTTTGTCGCCTTATCTTATAAACTTCAGTAATGGCTTTTTTGTTCCTAACAGGTTTTTATTTTTTCGTTTTATCCAGGTAATCTATCAATTCAGATAAACACTATTCGGTGTGTATGACGAGCACATTTCAAAAGAAAGAATTTGACCATGTGCGGGACAACTGTTCTTGCACCGACAAAAAACATTTTAAACACAGGTCAGTTGTATTCTTGTTTGAATCGTGCCCAAAAGTGTAAAGCATCTTAGTAAAACAGAAAGCAGGTAAAGATCTTCTTTGACAGTATCAGGGGCAACCATCAATAAAATTGGAATATCGAATAACTTAAACAAAGTTCTTTTCTCTTTTAAGCTTAAAAAGGGATATTTACAATCATGATATATTTTGATCTCTGCGCATACTGTAGCTGAACTTTTAAGCCTAAGAAAATGTTTACTGCTGTTGACGTTCAAAAAGTCCTGGCTGGCTTCTTTTCGCAAGCTAAATCAGTCTACTAATGGAAAATTATTTATTATTTTATTTTTATCAGGGCGCCAATTGATAGCGGTGCTTAAGGCGTCTGAGTGTACTACCCTGATACGAATAAATAAAGATCTCTCTCATGATATGTTCTTCGTCCAACTGAGAACAAAAGCAATTATTTTTTCCAAGAACATTGCGGCAAAGAAAAGATAGCTCCTCTTCATAATTAAATCCCAATTTCGTAAAGATTTGAGTCTACAGAGGCGATGTTTCGCCGAAAAGAACGGTTGGGTAGCACTGAAGTTTGTTTAATTTTAACCCTCCAAAAAATTATGTAAAGTTCGATAATTGTGAAGTTTCAACAGTTGTGTGCATCGATTGAAAACTGTAAGTAAAGACTTTCAATATTTAGAGGTTCGGTAGAAATAAAATATTGCACGTTAAAGTGAAAAGAAAATGTTTTTAGTTTTAAAATGATCTGCTAGGTACGGGAAAGTAAAATTCATTTACAGCTTCTTATCGTTGAATCATCACTGCATAAAAATTCGTCAAATAAATTCAAACACACAATAAAACTACTCTGCTTAGAAATTTGTTTTCTTTGCAAAAAACGCTATTAATCGACTTTCAAAAAATGCATATACAAACACCTTTTTTGGAATCTCTGGAGATTCCGTTCAACTTCAATGATGGTATTCATTTACCACAGAGGAAGACGTTGATTGGCCTTTTTCTACATATAACCGTGCAATTAAAAATTCTTCATAACTTCTCCCACAGAAGAAATATCCAGTTACAGCCAACAAAGCGTTGGCTTGGTTTTTTTGTGTTCATGAATTTATAAACCGAAAACAATTGTTTTTGTACTTCTCGCGGTTCACATATGCACGAAACCTGGTTTATGGAAGCCCGGCCATTTGAACGACATAATGCCACGATAAGGCCATTTGGAACCGAAGTGTGGCCACAGTTTTGCTTACAAAAACAAACGATCTCTAGTACTTTAAGTGGCAGTGTAAATGGATCTCCAGATGCAGCAAAAAATGTCTCTTGACTAAATCCTTATTACAAACAGGATTCAATAGACAGAATTGTTGAACTGGTGTGTTCTTTAACGTTAAAATAACTGAATAAAAAGAGCTCCACATTAAGAAAAAAAGTCCGAAAAGTGAGCGAGTAGACATTGCTCATAATCGTGATTCAAGCTTACCGATTATTTTCGCGAATTGGCGCCTAATCTTATAATTTTTTTAACAAAGGATATTATTTTCTGTCTATAAAATTTTTTTGCTTATTTTTCTCGCACTGACAAATAATGTTATATTAGCCGGTCTTTTTCTTATTGAAATCATGGTACGGCAACTTAGTAAAACGGAAAATAGGTTAAAAATGATCTGTCAATGTTTCAAAGGTAACCCGTCGAGAAAATTTAAGTTCATTATTCAAAAATATCTCTAATGTCGTTTTCTCTTTTTCTAGCTCCTTCAAGGTCCTTTAAAAGATAAATTTACGTCTCTAACAAGATCCGATCCCCCTCATTTACCAGCTGCTGTTGACTATCCATAAATCCCAGCTGTCCTTAATAAGCAAACAAAAAGGCATGGTTCTCTCCTCGAAAGCTAAAGGAATAAAATTTCCGTATTGCATTACGCCAATTTAAAACGAATTTTCTCAGTGATTTGTATATATTTTAAGGGCCTCCCGTAACAATTTCCAATCAAAGGAATCGTTGGTTGCCGGTGAAGTTCATTTCCTGAAATTTTAACCATAAGATCACCCTAAAACAGCGGTTTAGTTTAGAATAAGCTCGAAATAATTAAGGTAGTTATTTTTATTGTAATTAGGAAAGTTCACATTTGCGCACAGTCATGTGAAAGTCCCAGTAAAGACTATTTGATTTTGTTTTGTTTTGTTTAAAATTTGATCTGTCACGTCAAAATGAAAAAAATATGTTTTTACTTTTAAAACTATATGATGTTAGTTTTCTAGGTACGGGCAACGAAAATACATGTACAGCTACTTATCGGGTGAGTCATCTCTTCGTGAGTTCGTGAAATATATTCTAACACACAATAACATTACTCTACTTAAAACTTGTTTTGCTTAAAAGAAAGAAAACATATACACTGTAAAAACAGAGTCTGTTCAACTTCGTGATTGTATATAATATTTTGTGTTAACTTTAAAGGGAAACTCAACTATTTGAACATTGCATTTTTTCACATAACCGTCCATTGTTAAATTCTCACTCTGAAGAAGACACTTACTCTGAAGTGAGGCTTAAGTCTTATCCAAAACGTCGTGGTATTTGAGTTCAAAAAAATTAATATTGATACCGAAAGCAAATTTCTAGTCATACAGGTAGAGAAACGAACGTATTTATTTTCTTTTAAATCCACGTGGTTACGGGTAAGACGCTTTATTTATTCCGTAGCTGTAACTATCAATATGGCACATTATTTAAATGTCTCTTAGTTTGAAACAAGCCTTAAAAGTATTATCATAAAACCTTCTATATTTTAAATAAAATTACCTGCGATCTTTGAAACAGAACAATGGATTTGCTATGTTTTTGTTCTTAGATGAAGAAATTGAAAATACCGTTTAAATTTATTTAAAAAGGGAATACAAGGTATCCCGTAGCTAAATTATAATTGGAGTCAGGTCTTAATAGTTCAATTTGCGCAGTAGTCTGAGAAACTGAAAGTCTTTAGCAGTTGGTGTACAAAGGGTTGATTTTTTTCATGTTTGTATATTGTAGCTGTCCTTGGGGCTGGCTAGTAATTGTACTTTAGGGTTGTATTTCAATGATGTTTTGGTAATACAGTGAGCGTTGATGTTTTGTGCTGTAAACCCCGTTTTAGGCCTAAAAGCCGATTTGTTTCTATCTTTAATGCGAACATTTTCTCGGCGGCTACCGAAGTAGTATTCCCGTTACCCCGAGGCCGAAAAGCTAACGAATTTATTTCACAAGAAACGATCGCGACCTGTTCTGTCTACGTACTTTCTGGACAGCGGAATTGGCCAAATATCAACTTTTATGGTATTATGATTGCAAAACATTGATTTTCATATGATCGCATACAATCGCAGGAGATGGAACATGACTGTCTTCTGCGATCATGTGCGTGATCACAATAGCAGGCATCGGAGGACTATCTGCGATCTGCGATCTTGGGGTCATTTGCACTCCTTTGTTATCTTTACTTTTATGTATATAAGGGGGTGTTAACATGTGGAAACTCGCACCGGTGCGAGTTTGATACCAGTATGACACTGTGATTCCATGCCGTGTTTACATTAATGGACACTTCATGTCAACCGAAGTGATTGTGACGCCATATTGGATTGGATGTCGAAGACTGCGCTTGCGCTGCCCGTTCCAGACTCCCAGGAGAGTGATGTCATGCTGGAGCGAACAGCTGTACCGCGTTTACATGACATCGGAATGAGTTTTCGTACAGGAATGAAAATCTCGCTCCAGTACAGTTACCGGGATGAACTCGCACCGGTATGACTCGCTCCAGTGTGAGATTTTGCGCTGGTATCATGTAAACGAACAAAGAGCCGCAAGAGGGAACTGGAGTGAACTCGTACCAGAATGAAAGTCGCACCGGTATCATGTAAACACCCCCTAAGATACCATGTAAGTACGCACAAATTGTTACTGGATAACGAATTAAAACGATCCTGACACCTCTTTCTTCGATTCCCCTTTTAGGGGAAAGGATAAAAAAAAGTCTGGACCCTCTGAAAAAATGGTATGCGTATAGATGAATTTTTGACACGGATCGAAATCGTGTTTTTTTTTTTTTTATTTCTTCTTTTTAAAATAAGTTTCAACCGCAAAACAAGTCCTCGTAAGCTTTTCAAAATTACGATACCGCAATTTTCTGTACTAATTATTAGTATAAAAGCTATATTTACAAAGCTGATTTGTTGAGCAATAATTTTAATGGATGAAACACTGCTGATGTTGTCAGCAGAGCAGACAAGACTAGAGATGAACATCACAAATTTGAAACTACGTGCAACAGGTGAAGTGCATTCATTGTCTTGACATACAACATGTTTTTTGAGACAGTTTTTACTCTATGTTGTATTAAAAGTGAGGTTATGATCGCGACCGACAAAACTCGCCCTCTGATTGGCTCCTTGTACTGGAATGACAGGTTGCGTTGTTCCGCTGTGAAGTCATCAAACAACATAAGCTTTTTACCGTCACTGGCTATCTTCACCAAAACAATTCTTCTAATATTTAGTTTATCTTTAGTAAACGAAATATTATATTTCATTTCTTACGTAGTGGCGTTCTATGTAAGTAAATAGCCATGTTTGACAGTCTTTGTTGTTCACCAAGAAGACGACGGGAAAAGTTGCTCTTTGTTTCCGCCATATTTGTAACTTTGGCAACAGGTGAGTGAAATTTTCGTCAGAATTTTAGCGTATCGTTTGGGCCTAATAAGCAATTTATTTTAAAAAATACACGAATTTTGCCTTCAATAACAACACACACCGCAAATTCTGTTTCTTAAATGAAAACTCTAGGATTGTCGCACTAGAAAATGAAATGCATCGTAATACAATGATTTTCACCACCCGTTTCAAAAAGTGTCAGTTGTTCGATCAAGCCTGAACATAAAAACAACAGCCTTATTGAATATATCAAGATACTAACCACTCTTCTCAAGTTTCAATTCAACTAAGTTTAATTGACTAAAAAAAGATACATTTCCAGTTTCGTTTAATAAAAAAAGGGTTATTGTCATTAAAAAGGAGAACTTACGGTGGAAGTAATGCTTTTGTCGGTTTTTTTTTTCTTGTAATTCCGCCGAGTTCTAGTTGGTCTCACTCCTAGAGTAAAATTTTCGAAGGATTTTGATAAATATGATTCATTAATATGTGCAGAGAAAATCTTCCGAAAATAAAAGATGTTTTATCTCACGTCAACTTTGAATTACAAGAAGTCCAGATAAGCTTATACTAACGTGTTGATCATTAAAACGACGCGTATAGCATTGATCTTGATTGACCAATGGGAGGTTTCTATTTATAGATTATTCTTTGTTTCCATCGTTCTAGGACAATGATCTCTGGTATGAATGCAAAAATATTCCCAACTTTAGAGTCTAATACTTGTTTCTTTTCACAATTTAATTCTCAGTAACCTTTGGTCACACCATTCTCGAAGAATACAACTGCGGACAAGAAGATATCGAGTATAATGTGACATTACGAGGAGGACAATATGCCGGAATTTTCCGCGATCAGGGGCCTGTGAAAAACATGCAAGAGTGTATGCATTTGTGTTGCAATTCCAAGAACTGTGACGTAGCTATGATGCACGGGACGAAATGTTTCAGTGTGCGGTGTTTAAATGACTCAGTCTGCGAGTCTATTCCAGCAGATGATGAAGATATTGACATGCAGGTTGCACACATGACAACAAAAGGAACAGGATTGTTAAGTAAGTGTCCAGACTGTTTAAAAGTGTAAAAGCTTAGCAAAACTAACCGTTATGCGAATTCAAAACCGTAGAACGCACCCTCAAACTGGTAACAACCGTCCGGTAAAAAAACAAAACAAAGCAAGGATTACGGAATGAAAACCTGCAGCAAACAAACATGCCCGCCCCTAACTGCAAAACAAAAACAGACAGACCAAAAAAAATACTAAGAGGCACCCAACGAGAACATTTAACTAAACTATTCAAAATGTTGTCTCCTGTCGGTTTCCAGATCATTTAATTTTGTGTAAGCTAATTCAGTTTGATCGCAGGCTCGGTTCCTTCAGCCTAAAATTTAATTTGCAGAAGAATGGAACGTTATTCCCCAAATTGGTTTTTGTTTTTGCTTTTTTTTTTTCGCGTTTTTAACGACAAACGGTATCCATCCGAAAACGAAAGGAATTAGTTTTCCAGTGTTACGAAAGTTTGAGCTGCCATTTTACCGAAGAAAACTTTAGATTTACATAACAAGTAAATTCGAAGCTGAGGTGATCAAGGCCATATGAACAAATATCCAACGAAATGTTTCGTTGGGGGCCCTAAAGTACTAAAAAGAAAGAAATATTTTCTTGTTTAATGCACCTGTGAGATTTGACGAAATTTCGCGATTGGTTTGGGTATTGCTTCCCTGCAACTATAGTCGATTAAATAAACAATAAAACAAAAATACAAATAAAGCAAACTAACCAAAATCGCGTCACTTTATCAACAAATTAATGGTCAAACTGCCCATAGCAACTCGTTTGCACAAGTTTTCCTGCACTTAAAGCAATTTACTAGTATCCGTCTCCTGCAGCTCTGTTGCAGTTGTATATCGTTGTTGTGTATCAGTGAGAGTTATTACCTAAGCATGGTTAGACGACCCTCAATTGAACACCACTCTAACGGTGCCATTAATTCCAATAATCTTGTCCATGCCCATGTCTGGAATCAAGCTGCTTTCGTCGATTGTGCCCTTCTATATCCCATCACATTTCCTTTCATTGCACATATGCTACTCATTGACATTGCAATCCTACCAGTGTGCAGAATGTTTGTCCCTTGAACCTAGTTTAATGGCCCTAGCTCCCAGGAGTCTCCTGTAGCTCAGTGGTACAGCATCCGAACTAGTAATCGGAAGGTCTTAGGATCGACACCTGATAGGAGCACTAGGAATTTCTTTTTCCGAGTTTGCCTGTGTCATTATTGAATAATACATCACTCTCAAGATTGAAACTATCTTTCCGTTCTGATATCATTTATTTATTTATTCATTTATTATCACTTTTTGCAGCCAAAGCTCCAGTTAACGACAATCCTAATAGCTACGACCCTCAAGCGAAATGTCCGCACAACGAGATCATGTATAACGTCAAGCTGATGGGTGGATTAAAAGCTGGAAAGTTCACTGATATTGGCAAAGTAAAGAGTATTAAAACTTGCATCAGGTAATTCAAAAAATAATTTACAGTAGAAATGTAGGTAAAGTTGCACAATAAGCGAAAGTGGGCCACACTGCCGGAAATAAACCCAGTCTCTGTGTCGTGATGGGAAAAATTGTTTTTATCCCGACTCGTGTCCAGGAGGGCGCGTTATTGTGATGTCTGTTTTAGTTTATTTGCTACTTATCCCCTAGATGCTAGTCTATCGTAGGGTTTACCCCCATCAGTATGTTTCCAGTACCCATTTATACACCTGGCTGAAGAGAGACAATGTGGAGAATATTAATAATTAATATTTGTATGGCGCAAATTAGCATGTGTATATGATCAGTGCCCTGTGCGGGGAAACAAAGTAATGAAGAGACCAACCCGACCACGAACCCATGGGCATCTGCAACATGCAAGGCCAAAACCACAAGGGTGTCAGTGCTCCAAATGTGCAATCACTGGACTCCCGAGACTACAGCGTAATCAAATGCTTCACTAATGTCCGGGGGGAGGGGGTGGGCATTGCTGTAATGGGCTGATGCATAGCTTTAAAGACGGATTAGAAGTCTTTTTTGAAATTGCTTTTATAATAGCTCTTGGTATAAGGCACTACTGTGCCAAGTCATTTGAAGTATTTTCAGTGCCAAACAAGTCCTTCAAATATCGCGAAAATGAAATCATTGTTTCTTATATCAGGTACTGCTGTGAGTCTAAAGTTCAGCCATGTGACCTGGCCTTCATGATATCTGATCGCTGTTACCTGGTGAAATGTTACTCAGAAGAGAGATGTCAAGCGCTGCCAGCGCGGAACGCTGATCATGCTTTTAAACAGAAAATGGCTTTTGTGGCACCATGGCTGTACGAAAAGGGCAAGAAAGTTGGTAAGTTACGATAAACAACAGCAAACCCGAAGTTAGCGCACTGCCTAGTCGGCTCAGAACAATGAGAGTTAGTCATTACTTGCATGATATAAGAACCATATGAAGGTAGCTCTTCCTAACGTCAAATTGCTCTCGGTGTATAAGAAACAATTTAAACTATGATCAGTTTTTCAATGATTTCTCATAGATACATAGGAAAAACTTTTCAAAATAGACACCCTGTCATTCACAGCCACAGATAATTAATACTAGTTTCTGTGTACTAGCGATGTAGCTGTTAACATGTTAATGTCACAATCTGCAGTGAAACTGCTCCTTTAAACACAAGTTACAGGTTTAGATCGATCGTGAAACTTGTTTCGTTTTCAGAAAATGAAATTTTGGGTCTTGAAGTTAGCATTTTAATGAAGATAACTAATTGTAAACCTACCAAAGGTTAACAATGAGTGGCATTGATTAAATATTGTCCTTTATTACACTCTTCACTCTTTAGTGAAAATCCCGTCAGGCCAATCACCTCACCATTTACAATGTATTCAGAGCAAACTCTACACAAAGTCCGTTCTTTTGGATGGCCCAGACGCAGGGCGCTTCACAGACGTGGGCCGAGTAGCGAACCCCCATATATGCACCAGACTATGCTGTGAGGACCCTTCCTGTGATCTGGCCTACATGTTTGGCCGTTCATGTTTTCTTGTAAGGTGTAACAGCGAGAGAAGCTGCCGTACTATCCCGGATGAGGAAGCAAGGCGTACTAACGGCACTTTTGAAAGATCAATTCAATACATAGTAAAGCGAAAGTTTGGCGTGAGGCTTAGAGACGGTAAGCGTTTAAATGCACTAAACGTATGCATGAGTAATGTTATATATATGCATGAGTTATATTATATTGTGTTTTATAATCCATCAAATATTTTCGCTTCCGCACGATTGGTCTAAACACCTCACGTGACCGAATATACCCCAGCTAAAACTGGGGAATATCCGATGATATTCCCCAATTTCAAAAACTTCAAGGCGCGTCTTGTTGACAATTAAAATTAATGTAAAGATGGGGGAACAGTTTGCTTTTGTGACAGAAAGAGAGATAAACCTGCTGGTCGATAAAGCAGTATCAGAAAACAACATACGCTCTAAACGTTTTTGAGGGTAAACTGTTCTTAAACGAAATGTTTAAATACTCAAGCTCGTTTCTACTTGTTGCGAAAAATATTTGAAGGATAATAACCACAATAGCCTCCATTTGGCTTTAAAAATATGCTCAGATATTTGTCCTTGGACATTATCTGCTCCTCGAAGCTCACAGTTTTCCTCGAGCTTCGCTCTCGGAAAACTGTTCGCTTCTCGGAATAGATCATGTCCGCGGACAAATATCTAAGCATATTTTCGGGTCAAATGGAGGCTATTGTTTATATATATTCAACTCCCTGTTTTATATCTTTTTTTTTTTATTTTATTCCATTTTTCCTCATTTCTCCATTTCATAATAATTACAATGATTATATTTCTCCATTATATAATAATTACAACGATTATATTTCTCCATTACTAATAACTACAACGACTATATTTATCCATTATATAATAATTATAACGATTATAAGACGACAAGGCTAAGAACTACTCGGGGGAAAATGGAGAACGGCAAAAATATAGGTAAATTAATTATGTGCCCTTTACAGCTTTTAAGATAAAAGAGAAAAACTTACAAAAGAGAGGAAACGAGAAAACCAGAAGATATAAGTATCCCTGCTTTATATCACTGATTCGATTACAGTCTTGCAAAGTTTCTGGCGTGAGAATTCATGTTACTCGCTTCCATAAATTATAAGAGTTTGTATTGATGGGAATTCAACGATCGGATTTAGAAGATATAAATACAGAGCAAAATAATGCAATAATATTCGTTACCTTCTCTCCGTGGTTAATTACTTGTGTATGCATAGTTTATTAGTCTACTTTAGGGCGATTATAATGAGTTTAGTTCACTGTTACCCTCTATATAGCCTTGTCAAGGGGTCATCGAGTGGAATTGTATATTTTATTTGTATTTTCATATCAAAGGATTTGTACTTGGTTAAGAGCCTAATCACATCTCTTCCAGATGGCACGCCCGTAATGTCAACAGAACAACAAAAAGAACAGATCTGCCAATTGGATGGCGAGATAAGAAACAAAACGGTCCTCAAGGCTGGTATGCTGTCTGGTCAGCTGACTCACCACAAGGGCGTGAAGGATATTACGTCATGTATAAAACGCTGCTGTTCTAACAGTAAATGTCACGTTGCCATGATGATGGCGGGAAAATGCTACTCAGTATTTTGCACAAATGCGCAGTGGTGTGAACCCAAAGACGCTCCTGTTGAGACTCATCATACGAACCCAACAGTGGCTTATGTGAAGAGAGGAGATATAAGCTTTGGTAATGTATTAGTAAAATAAAATACACTTTCCTTCGGCTACAGGTAAACTACGTTAAGACTTCTGTGATACATAATCAGGGACCTTAAGAAGCTACGACTGCGACGGCAACAAGAGTGTCACAAGACAGTTCGAGCAGGGATAGTGCATTGGTGGGAGCAATCGCCTCCCACTAACGGGGCCCGGGTTCGATTCCCGGACTCGGCGTCATATGTGGTTTGAGTTTGTTGTTGGTTCTCGTCCTTGCTCCAAGTGTTTTTCTCCCGGTTCTCCCGTTTTTCTTCCTCTACAAACCAACATTTTCGAATTTCAATTCCACCTGGAACGCACGGTTACCTTTGAATGAGTTCTTAGAGATGCTTTGGTGCTCTGTGGGTAAACAAGTTACTTTCTTTTTTTACATTTTAACGACAAAAAGATTTAACGAGCACTGAACGTGCGGTATAAATTGTGGCTCATTTTGTTCCTTTCCTCTGCACAAAAGCAGCGTCAAACGGCCAAACTGAAAGTTTTTTGTGAAAATGGGCATACGAGGGTGAATTTTTCTTTCTTTCTTTCTTAACTTAAACGCTGTTCCTAGCAGAAAGTTTTTGGCTGGTCAGGCTGCATTTAACACGTTCAAAGAGTTGGAAAAGGCGCGAAGAAATTCAAAAAAGAACTTCAACAAAACGTTAGATCATATTTTTAAGTGACTTTTTGTTGGCGTCGTTGTCGCAGTCTTAACACTTAGAGTTACAATTTACGAAAACAGGTGTTTCGGCTACACTGCAAACCTTGTAAAACTCTAAATAATGAAGCGGATGTACTTCGTTTTTCAAAATCACTGATTTATTTGAAAGAGTTGTTAACTAAAAGTAACTCAGCTGCCATTTTAGAAGATTCAATTGAATATATATTAGTTGGACCTGATTATTGAATAATTACATGGACGGCAATCCTGTCTTGCAGCTCCAAAACCCAAGCCAGAGGGTATAATGCCATTGATACAGAGATTCCATCCTAACCTTGAAGAAAACGTGGAAGAGGAATATGTTGAGTCGGAAGAGAATGAAGAAGCTGAAGGCGTTAGCAGAGAGGAAGAGGATGAAAGCACGAGGAATGATACAAAGAATTACGTGGAAGGTATGTTAAGGATTATTCGACAAATTGTCCTATACTCTAGGCCTTCAAAAAAGACAGCAAAATTTAAAGTAAATAAAGAAGGCGCCAAAACAACAAAAAGACAATCCACGAGTTTTTTTGGAAACACCCTAGTATGTATGCAAGTCTAGTTCTAACCTATAGATTAAACTGGTGAAGCCTTCATTAATAATTTTTATATTGTAAAGTGATGGAAGTAGAATGACCTTAATAACCAAGCAAAATTACCTACATGGTCAGTTAAAACGCGCATTGCCAACCGATAATTTAAATCATATACGAAACTTTTCACTTTTTTAAATTCCAATTCATTAGTTTCTTAATTAACTTTCATGACAATTCGATATCAAATGCAAGTGGCCAGGTTCTACTCTAGGCAGATAAAAATTAACAGTAGTGTGTTTATGAAACGTTTACGAGGAAAATTATGAAGGATTAGTAGGATAGGGTAAGAAAGAAAAATTAATATTTGGATTTTACAATTGTGCTGGTAAGGCAATTTGGTCACCCGTCAAGATGTTCGAGAGCTGACGTCTCGTGCGTTATTACTTCTAGAGTCAGGGAGAATCCGATTCGTGAATTCGCTCTGACGAAGTGCCAGCGCTCCAAACCTCAGCACTCGAAACTCTGCATGTTGTTTAAGTTATTGTATCAACCCAAATATTTGTTCTTCCAGTCCCCCTTTTTTTTATTTATTTTTTTTTTATTGTTTTTACCACATAATACTTAGTTAGTTACAATACTTACTTACATAATACTAACTTACAATATAATGCAATAAGAGTTCTTATGCAACTAACTACTAACATACTATCTATTAACGAAGAGTTGATACTCTAAAAGCTACAAAAAAAATAATAACAACAACAAACAAACAAAAAAAAATATATGGGAAATTAACCAGTATCAAGTAAATTATTTTTACAGCTTGACTTGCACCTTAGCTTTACTAGTTTCAATTTGAATTTTATTTTTAAGGATAGACCAAAAGCATCGAAAAAAATAATCTTCCTTATTTTTAGACGTGGTGTAAATATAGTGTTTTGCAATTATCATGCAGAGGTTTAAACCAAGACACTGAGGCACGGTGTCTGTGATGCTGTAAGTGTTTGTGCTTCAGAAAGCGTGATCTCAATGTTGTTTTTTTTCGTACCATTAATCTGTAAAATGTATCCAAAACAGCTGAGCATTCGGGCAAGTCACAAATAGGTGTATGATTGTTTGCCTTTCAGCGCATAACACACCAATCTTCTTCTATATAAAAAAAAATAGTAGCTGAGACCGGGAAATTGGATGCTGCGTGTAATTCTTTTTTTGTTTTGTTTTTTTTATCTTTACTGAATGATATAACGTCAACATGAAATGATATTCAACTCAGTTTTTATGGATAATTTTAAGCTTTGACAATAAATTAAAATTTATAGGTAGCACTGATGTCGTAAATGAAGATAGTGGAAGTAGCGACAGCGAAGACAGGCGTCTCGATAGCGGATCTGGGGAGAGTGGAAATGATGGTATTGGACGGGAGCAGTCTGGGAACGAGTTGAATGGGGAGAGCGGAGAAGACAGCAGCGGGGGGAGTCCGGAGAGTGGGGATGAAGAAGACAGCGGAGAAAGTGGAAGCGCAGACAGTGGCGAAGGAGAAGAAGGAGACGGAGATGATCAAACTGATGAACAACAACAAGAAATCGCACAGCTAAGGCATCTTCTGAACGTGCAAGGCGTCCCTTATAACTAGGAGGTTTATAAAATAAAATAATATACAATATGTGCTGTTCTAGGTCAATATCTATGAACTACGTACTGACTGATGTACCATAAAGCAACTTTAGTCTCTGCCTAAAAGAAGTAAACTCTTATCTATGTGGCTTACCTGCACAATTAATAACTTTGGGCGTTGGAATAACCCTGAAAAAAGAAAATGTTATACGCTTGCAACCAGCTGGTACAAGGTTTTCTGCCTTCCGCCTACAAAGAGATAAACGGCCTAGAGTCTCTTCCTCCTTAATGGAAATTTCTTTTAATTAATTTATAAATTATTATCATCGTGATTCCTCCACGGATTAGGCGTTGCTCGCATGCTTCGTCAACTTTCCTTCGCTGAAATCTTGAAGATCAAGCGGCAATGTGAATGTTACATACAAAACCAGTGGATGCCGTTCTGATTGGCTTCTTTAACTCCGGGTGATATTCACTGTGTGGGGCTAGCTAAACCCTAGTTTGATATACACCAATACTTATTTTCATCAGATACTTACCGAGCCGGGAATAACCATCCACCTCCGCTTAGTTAGATAACTGTTAAATATATCAATTGATGTAATTAGCGTTGCTCAAAGTCTAAAAATAACCTCAACAATTAAATGGGAAATGTATGAGGGAGGGACCCTCCTGCCTTCACTTTTCTTGTGTTTATCAAGTGCCTTGCGTGGTTAAGTGTGAAGTTTATTTGAATGGACATAACTAGCCAGACAGTTGTAAAAAGATTAAATACACTTCTATCTAGGACTTTAATTTTACATGGTTGTTTTTTATTCATTGTAGAGTTAGTGGTAGCTAACCTAAAACGTTGTTCTCCTTCACCGATCTTTTCAAAAAAAAGTCTTATTTACTTAGCGACCTAAAACATTTGTGGCTGGCCTTTTAATTCATATTGATAGTAAAACGAAAATAAAGTCCCCTTCACTATCTGCAGTGCAATAATGATTTAGCTGGTATGATTTCAAAAGCAACAGAAAATTACAATTGACATGCGATAAGGCGTCGCCATCTTTTTCCAACGCCGGGAGGAAATCTGAAACCCGTGTGCAATTAAACATAACTATGTAACAGTTGTTAATAGCAGAAGCTATGATTTTGACGCATAGAGTGTGTACACTTCTCGTGCACTTCATCTTGACATGAGCATCCGCGACAAATGGTATAAGAGTTCTAACCAGTTCAAGCATTGGTAGGAATCAACTTAGCCAATTTTCTTAGATTCCTTTTCCTTCATTAGGATTTCTAGATGGCGAGGTCAATAAAATGCTTTTACTCCAACGTACATTTAACAGTACATCATGATCATGTAAAACTTAAGTACATATTAATCAGTGGTTCTACCCTAAGGGGCTTGTTGATAGAAATGGAGAGTGGGGCTTCGTACAGTGACGGCGTCACTTTATTTAGAGTGAAAGATATATTAAAGAGACATAACGAGAAACTGGACGTTAGTTTTCTGTGACAAACACTAACGTTCCAGTCCTCCATGGCCAGCTCAAAGTACTATTACTGAAATAGTACGTGGGATCTACAGTAGATGTTTTATAATAGAACTCAAAGTGTGAATAAACATACCGTTTTTGTAGAGATTGTACATTTGTTGCCAACCTTCACTTTGTTTTCTTGTTCAAACGCTTAAACGCTTAAAAGTAAAGCGGCTGCCTTTACCTCCCCACCCTTACCCCAAACGCCCTGAAGTGGTCGGCAGTTCTTAGCCCCAGGACTTTCATAAAAACGTACAGAAAAGTTATAAAATCTTCAAACTTAGCATACACAATGTTGTTAGTACATGGGCCAATTTCACGAAAAGTATAGCTTTCCATCTGCCTATTGGCTGTTTTAGGTTCGTAGGGTATTGCGACACTTAAATTGAACCTGAAGAATCTTTACTGAATTGTTTTGTTTCTTTTTTTTTTACAGCTCAGGACAAACGAGTCATTCAGTCCCGTATAAATTTGGTATTAATTACAATATGATGGCCTCGTTAGATACAATATATATTTAGCACAGCATAAACAATGCTATATCCGTCACTCTCTAGTGGTAGGCTAAGAACTAGCGATAACATCTTAGATATTCGGCTAGTGATCACAGAAGAGTTCTTGAACCTTGCGCTTGAGGAAATACAAGGCAGTCCTTTCAACCGATAGACTACGCCACCAACTTAATAATTAGGCAAACTAAGTGGTCTTTTGAATAGTAGCCTCGATTGCTAGCCGCTGTTAAGGAAGATGAGCTCGCCCTCCCCCCCCCCCCCTCCTCCCCTTCCCTCCCCTCCCTCTCCCCAAATTTTTCCCTCTCCTTCCCTCTCCCCCTCTCCTTCCTGTTCGTTTCCACTCCTTCTCGGGGAGGACAAAAATTAGCGGCAGAAAACGAGATTCTTAGTAATACAGAAGGCCGAAAAAGTTTAGAGCAGAAATTCATCTTCCAAATCGGCACTCTAACTCTCCACGGAATGAACAAACGTTTTTCATTCAACTGATTTATTTTTGTCTGACACGTTGCCATGCTGCCACCAATAGCGTAGTCCAAATGTTCACTATATTACCCATGTACAGTCCACAACTCCTTGATTCGCTCTGACGAAGGCCTAACTCTCCTAACGTCAACTCACGGGTCGAAGCTCTTTACGGTGGCCAGATCACCTTGATAAAATCAAATGTTCGTTTCCAAGGCCCCAGAGTCCCAGTACCGCAGTTTCTTTAGAAACTAACTCCCTTATCCTATTTGAATGGTCGCTTTGGGTTTTTATGTGTGCATCGAATTATTTTCCAAATGACACAAACGCGTTCAAGGTACATACGTGAGGACGTCGTATTTTTTTCAATGTTCTTATTTTCTTTTCAAAACCTTTACTTCTACATTACCAATAGAGCCAGGAAATATATATGCTCTTAATTAACAGCTGAGTGCATTGATAAAAACTGGAAGCGGTGTGACGTATTGATGGTTTGCATGTGACGTCATGGCGGTCATGTTGGTGTACAGGAACAAAAAGATTTTTTTCCTCTGGGAGTTAACTTCCAGTTTTATGCAAACTATCTGAACAAATTTTCTTTTGTTTAGTACACCAACATGGCGGCAATGCAAACCACCTATAGTCTGAAATGTGGACGTCGTATTGAAGGGAATATATTGTTTTCCTACTTGGTAACAATCTCGTACCGAGAGGCCAACCGCTGGTCAAATACCCTGAGGGCTCTGTCTACGAGATTGTCTCGGTAAGTTTATGGAACATCATAGAAACGGGCCGCTAATTCTTAGCTGGAGTTATTTCACGGCTGTTCCGAGTTCAGTTCCTGCGACACGGTTATAAATAGCCAACCGGCCAGCCTCATGCTTGTTGGGATTTTGGATGATTGGCTCTTATTATTTGCGTGAAGTGCCTGTAAACTGGCGTACAGCAGTTTAAAGAACACTGCAGAATGTCTTCCACGACGAACAATGCATTTATATGAGTCACTGCAGGTATCAATTTCTTACGAGGGTTTTGACGAGGGGTGAGCTGCACGCTATTATCCTGTTTCGTTGCAATTGATGGTTTGTACTTTACTTATGTCTGTGTATAAAATACTATTAAAGTGTGAGCTTCAAAGCTGTGCGCTTAGTTCCTTTCTGTACTTTATGTTTTCAAAACAAAATTGGAAAGTTTGTTCAATTTGCCGTTTTGAGAGCGAAAGTTTCGCTGAGCGATTCCAAACATGTTATGTCGTAATTCATTGCTATTAAGAAAAGGTATTGATCCGTACAAACTCTTTTCCACACGAGTCATTTGAGCAGTCAAGCGAGCAGCATGTGTATCTGCTTCAATGATTTTGGAGAGAATTTGCCTATTATTACTTCATGGATCAGAAATGGACTTCCAATCACCTTTTCTTTTTTTGATTGCCTTCTTGAAACGTCACCGCGGTTCTTGGAAAATAATTAACTCGTTCGAACATTTTTAGCAGCTTAGTTAGAGGAGATACGTTCTAAATGTAACTACAATAGTTATACGTCGTCAAGAGCCTTGGGATCGATACTGTTGGAGCTTACTGCTGAAGCTAATGCTTAGTCTCCTAAAATCGTTTACTCTCAGGGTACCGTTGGAAAAATCAATTGTGTAACGAACCGGAGCCACATCTTAGTGATGCGTAGCAAGAAAATGTTTGGAGGCGAAAAAGTGGTTGACGTTAAAAGACAAATACGATATGATTACTGAATAGGGTAAATTTTGTTAAGGTATACTCAGAAATTTTAGAAGGAACTGAACCAAATTAGTTTTAACCGGAAGAAAAATAAATAGCTATGTCTTACTTCCTGGTGAGTAAGACGCGAGTTCTCAAAATGAAAATAATCTTTATTGTTTCTGCTAGCCCAGGATATGATAAGTGTTTTTTAGTTTAGAATTGATTTTAGCACTTTGGAAATGCAGAAAGCACGTGTGAAGACTAACCTTCTATCACTTAGGGGATTCCCTCCGTCGATAATAAACCATTTAAATTCAGTTTAGTCACGTGATTAATTCCTTGAGAGAACTTTAATCGTCCGATAATGCCTTTGTCTCAAAGAAACTGACACAAATCAGTTTGAACCCAGCTACAACCGTCTCAACCAAACAAGATCTCTACGGATATCGTAAATTTAACATTTTCATTTTAAAGTTTATTTAAAAATAAAAAAAACGTTACCATATATTAAGCGAGTGTTGAAGTTATGGCATGAATTCGAACACCTTAAGTGACTTACATCAATAGCTTTTTCTTGACATCTCTCGTGTAGTGAAACTATTTTTGAACACATCAACTTGGGTGAAATAACAGTCAATCTTTATATTCTATTATCCTTTTACAGAATAAAATAAATAAAGCGTATAAGTCCATCGTAACATATAGTGGCGTTCGTGAATTGTGTGTCAAACAAAAACACAGGTATATTGTGGTACCAGTCACGGTTTCACGTTAGCGGTCTTTTGAAATTCTTCATCTATGACGGTATGCTTGTGACTCTAATGACTTAAAAACAACCCAGCAGATTTTGCACTTTTATGTCACGTGAACCAACTTCACAACTTGATTGGACGACGAACAAGCCAATGATGATGTAATTGTAGTCCATTGTTCTGCGGAATGGAGTAGCTTTCCCTTTCCTTCATTACAAAGGGATATAATCTTACTATGGAAAAAAGTTGAAATTGCCCGTTGTTTTACGGTTTTATTTTCTAGAATCGCTACGATTACACTGCTTGGTTCTAAAACTGTAAAGAATGTTTCAGTGTGGCTGAAGGCGACGTGAAAGCACCAAGAAATATGTACATTCGCGTATTGCTTCTATGCCTCTGCGCTCTTTGTAAAGGTAAGCAAATTTGGTGCAGATTAATTCTGTTCATTCATCCAGTTGTGTGTGCATGAATTGTCGATCGACTAATATTTATTCGTGTATATGTCTACACTAGTCGCGAGCACTGACTACCTCCAAAATTGTAAGAAAACACTAATCGAGGAGAATGTCACGCTAAAGGGCGGTATAGGAGCTGGCACGTTCAGAATTCTTGGTAAAGTGACAAGCATGGAGTCTTGTATTGAGCTGTGTTGCAAAACATCGACTTGTGATGTTGCTTTCCTCTCTGCGGCTAAGTGTTATGGAGTTGAATGCGTGAGCGATGAAGAGTGCAAGTCGACGGCTACTGATACATCAGATATCAGGGTTCTTATTGCGCACGTGAGAACGGGCCACAAAAAAGGTTAGTGCACGGACCGGCGGTTAATAACAAGCTTTGTTGGCCTTTAAGTCGCTGTTGGCTTGGGATTTTTAATCACAATCAGTTTAAATGAAAAGCTAGGCGTAATTCAATAGAGATGAATTGTAAAACACTGACGTGGCATTGAAATTGCTTGCTTCTTGCACACGGGAAACCCATTTTAAATGGTTTGTTAGTCTCAGTTTTATTTTCAAAATGCTGTTTCGATGGCCAGCACTCGCGAGTTTGCGGTCCATTTGACGGCTGATTTTGCGCCTGGGAGACAAATTTCAGTGGAGCGAAAGATGATTTTTACGGCGATTAAACTCATTAATCTTTGATTATTTTCGGACTTGAAAGCCTGAAAGGAAGGCGGAGACCACCCGGCGTGGAAGAATGGTGCAAACAGGTACAAGAAAATTATAAACTGAAAACGTTTGGTAAATACCCGCTTTAAAAATAACTTGATAAGGAAAACTAAAATTTTCTTTATATTTATACTGGCGTGCAAGCACTGAATTATTTTTACCTTATCTAAAATTGCAAATCAGTAAATTTTGATTCGTAAACCGACAAGCAAGCTTTGTGAGTCTTCAGCCAGTAAAAACGGTCCATGTAGCATGTAGCTTGCAAGTAACTTCATCTTATAGGGGAGAAAAAGGTAAAGAAATAAAAACAAATGAAGCTTGATTTATATGAAATGGCAATCGATGCTGTATGAACTGATGTGAACTGCACTTAACGGGTTTTTCAGTTAGTTTTTGAGACAATACGATCGCGATAATTTCGTACTAATCGTTTCAAATGTTTTTCTAACTGGTTCACTTTTGTATTGTTGCTAAAATGTCCTATTTCAAAACGATTCCGAAATATGGTACGGCCAAAAGTAATGTTCTTGCACTTTAAAAGCACATTTCATTCTAAAACGAAATTTTGCCTCTAGTATAATTTTTCAATGAATTAATACTAGCTGCCGGCAAGAGCAAAACTTGAATACTTTAGTACTCAATGTTACCTTGAATTGAAGTTTTAGGTACGTGAACTGCAAATTTCTAGACTGGTAGGAACGGACAAGTATGCACACGGGTTTGCGATATTTATACGTATCAGATGCTAAAAAAAAAACAACAACAACACCAATATTTTGTGTATTTTGACTCGTCCGCCAGCACTTGGATTAGCGACTTAAAGCCAACTGTTACAATTAAATTTTTATCGTACTCTTTCTAATTCAAGCACACACAACTGGACAAGTAACATAGCAGTAGATTCTGAAAGTTAGGCGGCCCTATTATGGGTATCCATCTGTCCAGGATTGGTGCCCAGGAGGCTAGCATACCGTGTTCCCTTTGAAGTCACGACAACTGAAGGGGTCTGAAGCAAAGTGCGCTAATTCCAACAACAAAAGCTTAATAAATTTACACTCTACTAAAAATTAGAAAGTATTTTATCTTTAATATCCGTATTGTTGTGTAGCACACTTTGAAGCGATTTGTTTGTTCATTAGGTGTAATTCGCAGTTTCGTGCGTTGTCCCACTCTAGTTTCGAGCCCTCAAATACAACAACCGCAGACCACAAACAAGAATTTTAAAATAGCGCACGAGACAAGTAAAGGCTGAATCCACGGGAATAGATGGCACCCGTACATTTTGCCACAATATATTGCTAACTTAACACAGCCAATAGTCGCATAGTAAGCCATATTGTTTTGCAAAATTCGTCCCTTTACTGACAACATCGTGTGTGCTAGGTTTCTCTGTGCGTTTTTATGAGCGTTTTTAGGGTTCTCGTGCGCTAAGAATTATGGGTAAATGTAGCATTCGCCGTCTCTTTCGGCAAATTAGCTCCGCGTCTATTGGTCAGAAAGAACAATCAGCATTAATAAATCGGCTTGCATTTTAGACAATAAGGCAAAAATACAAAGCTCAAGAGAACGTCCAGAACGCTAGTTTGAGAAGATACGGTGAATGTCTGGATTGCAATTAAATTAGTCACTCAAAAATTAGGTAGATATGAATATATGAGACATATATTTTGAACTGCGGATGAAAGATCAAATGAAAGAAAGATCCTCGCAGTTACTACGCAACTTAAGCAGTTGCGAAAAGAAAGCCTGAAAAAAAATTCAGGATTTCTTTTCGCAACTGCTTAAGTTGCGTAGTAACTGCAAGGATCCTTCTTCTATTTGATCTAAAATTAGGTGTTGATAGTCTCTTATTGAACTGATAATAAAACATTTATAATTTGTAATCTTTGCAGATAACACATCACTTGCATTCATAACACCGAATTTCACTTCAAATGTGAAACCGCATCCAAATGGATTCTTGGGCCCAAATCAAGCAGGGTCGTCTTCAGCTAACACGCCTAAGGGCCTCATAGCCCAGGGCCAACAATCAGACAGTGTAAACCCCACAATGGCGGGCCAATGTAGAGCAGGGAAAGTGTTTAAAGAAGTGACTTTAAAAGGAGGAATTAACGCAGGGACATACAAAGACGTAGGCTCTGTCCAAAGTATGGAGGAATGTTCAAGTAAATGTTGCGAGTTTGCAGCGTGTGATTTGGCATTCATGCTCTCTAGTAGATGTTATCTTGTTGGGTGTTCAGAAGGCAAAAACTGTCAAATACAAAAAGCGAAGCCTTCACCTTATCATCCATCAGTGACCTATATTGAACGGTGGAATAAAGAAGGTGTCAAGCACACAGGTGGGTTACTTTTAGTTACAAATAACCATTTGCATCCAGAGTCAAGATTGAGGGCGGGAGGGGAGGGGGGTGTGGGATCTCTTCAAGACTGTCAATGAACCGAATAAGAAGAAAGATTAGAGCGGATGGTATATAAAAAAAAAAAAATAAACTATTCCGAGAAAAAAAATGAAAGCTTCTTAATCCTGTTCATTCTGCTCCAAATGGTAGAATGACTGGCGTGTTATGAAATAAGTTTCTAACTATTCCAAACTGGGAATGAGTAATAAAAAACGAGCCAAAACACCATTGGAGGTATTCTCATAACAGAATAGCCCATTTTCGAGTTGCTGTGAACCTCACTATGAAAGCGAGGCTAAGTGCAAAACTTTTCATATGAAAATTAGCTTTGTTTGCGTATGAATAAAGACTAATTTTCAAAACAAATACTTTGCACTTAGCCTCGCTTTCATAATGAGGTTCAAAGCAATCGGAAATGGTCTATTGTTTTCAGACAAACTTACTGTGAAAGTATAGCCATGTAAACCTTACTAGGGTTTAGAGTCTTCACCTGGAGAGATGTGTAATGAATAAACAAATTGTTCTGAAGTCGAAAACATAAGACAAATTTCGATTCATCTTAACGGAAGTAGGGTTGTTCTTTTGTTGAGAAACGGAAGGTAATTGTTTTTCTCTGCACTCTATTCTAGTTTTAATTTTCTATCCTGTATTCATTTCAGTTTTTGTTAGTGATTCATCCGAAGACAAATTTAGCTGCCCTGCAGTGAAGCCACTAACCAAGGTAACACTGAAAGGAGGTCTGAAAGCCGGTGATTTTACGGACACCGGGAAAGTAGGCAGCATAAAGGAATGCTACGCAACATGCTGTCAGCAGTCCTCGTGTAACCTGGCCTTCATGTTGGGTCAGAACTGTTTCGCTGTTAAATGCTATAATAAAGACTTGTGTAGCACTATTCCCGCGCAACCGTCGATTTTTAATCCTCAAATTGCGTACGTATGGACTAGGAAGGAAATGAAAAGTGGTAAGTGTATATTGCTTTTATTTGTAAGGGGATACACAACGAACCCTCACAACGTTTGCCAGCTTTTAAAATGGACAACGCGAATGACGTGTAAATCAACTAAAATTTGACAAAAACGAAGAAACAATTTTTTATTGTTACATCGGGGAGTGAGTGAGAAATTGAGGGGGAGGGGATGGGGTGCAGCTGTGCTTGCCACCGTTATTTACAGACATGGGCGAATGTATTTTTTCAAGGAGAAATAATCAGCCATATCAGGTGAAAAGATTGTGTTTAAAAACGTTGAAAGTCATGGAACCTAATTATTTTTAAATCCAAAAGGTTTCAACGCAGTTACTAAGTTATTTATTTTACTCCACTTCTGGCCAACTCCAAAAACTAGGAAGACACGCCGCCTTTTAACTTCTGCCTTTGCGCCCTTAAAATATTTCAATTGAGTCTCTTCAATTAAAGCTCTTTCTACATTTGATATTTTCATTTCAGACGCACCAAAAAATCAAATCCTCAAACCCCAACTTGTCTGTCCAGCGGGAAAAGTGCTGGAGACCGTGACACTTGTTGGCGGGATTCAATCCGGGTATTTTCGAGATCACGGCAAGGTCAAGGACATGCAGAAATGCCGGCGAATCTGCTGTGAGATGCCGCATTGTAACCTGGCCTTCATGTTGTCCTCTAACTGCTTTTCAGTAGCATGTAAGAGCAAGGACGCGTGCAAAACGCAGCCAGCCAACCCGTCACGATATAACCCCCAGATATCTTACGTTAGGGAGTATGGGTCCACTGAATTAATTGGTAAGAATATTTCCTCTCGTTTATATTGTACCTTAGAGTAATACTTGAACTCCAAAGTTAAAAGCTCAACAGACGGAAGAAGATGTAAAACAAGTGGGGTTTCTTTGAAAATAAGTCTCTGATTTGTTGTTGTTGCTGTTGTCTTGTTTTCTGTTTTTGTTTTTGTTTTTGTTTTTTACCTCACTTTTTAATTAATTGGTACATTCCCAAATTCTTCGTTGTTGCTTTTGGCAACGCGAGGTGTTATTTCCAAGCTTTCTTTTTCCTTTCTTTCCTTTCGTGATTCCCACGTTTTGCTGGAAAATTTCAACTTTGGTCCTTTCCTCTCTTGGGGCACATTTAAATTTTTGCTTGGTCGAATACACGTACAAATGAATTCATCTCTTAAGGTTTTATTACGAGAGATAATTTCCCATACAAATTCCCATGTGGTTGTGTACGAAATAGCACATACGTAATGTAACGCCCCTTTTTGAAAGGTCGAAAAAACGAAAATTGTAATGCGAGTTACAAGAAAAGTAGTGTAGTATTAATGTCATCGGGGACCATATTCATAAAGCCATTCTAAGTTAGGATATGTCCTAAGTATTGCTTCTTAACAATATTCTATTGTTGGACAATAGTAAAGGAAAAAGGAAAAATACTTAGGATGCGTCCTAATTTAGGAGGGTTTCGTGTTAATCTGGGTCCAAACATCACACGATGTTTCTTGATAGGTTGTTGAATTGTGCAACACGTTTACTGCAATTTGTCACAGAGTGTGCTTTCATGGTTGGGTTGCAAACTTCAGGGAAAATGCTTCGGGTAACAGAACCTCTAAAGATTCTTTAATATTACCAGGTGCACCAAAGCCCACGGAACAACAAACAAAGGAAACAATCCCTGGCTTATCGCAGACACCTCTAACACGACCATCTGTACCAGAACAGATACCTCAACTGCCTGGACAGACACCGCAAATACCTGGACAGACACCTCATATTCCTGGATTGACGGCCCCATTACAGGACGCATCACAGCCGACGCAGTTCTTACAAAACCAACTACAAGGGCAGACACCTCTGTTGCCTGGGCAACCACAGCAGCCGTCGCCACTTGCCCCACCCCCACTCCCTGTGTCGCCATTTTCATCCAATCCCCAAACGCCGGGACAACAGCCTCTTTTGCCGCCATCGGGAGCTCCTCTTGAAAACGCAGGTTTGTGAAACGTTTAATTTTCTTAATTCCGTGGTATGAATTGTCATTTCTCTAGGAAAATCTTGGAATTAGCCCATTTCTCGGAGCGCCCATCCTCCATACTGTGTATGCGTTAAGACTTCGGATAATGAATTACAAATGATTCTATAAATCATCTCAGGATTCTTTTGATAGCATTCCCAGCGATAGTTTCAGTATTTGCTCGAAAATTGGCAGCTCAGATGAAATGAAAGTTGCAGACGTCATCGCGGGAAAGACTTGTCTAAAAAAAGCTCTACTTGTAAGAACGGTTTTCCTGATATTTTATATGGAAGTGGCACGTTCTGGCCAATGGGCTCCTGCTGTTGGTCATATATTTGACCTATAAACAAGGGCAAAATTGGGCATACAAGATGCCAATTTCCCTAGCCTGATAATTTAGTTTTAAACTGAATGGAATTGTCACAGCACTGGTATGAAGTACTCAGTGTGTAAAACTATGCCCTGAAAATAGATATATGTGTTGTTAATGTAAATGATTTCAATTCTTTAGTTGCCATATGTTAAACAGATGCCAAAACAAGTTTAAATAGACCGTTTTCGAGTTGCTTTGAACCTCATTATGAAAGCGAGGCTTAGTGCAAAGTTTTTGCTACGAAAATTAGTTTTCATTCATATGCAAAACAAAACTAATTTTCATATGAAAAGTTTTGCACTTAGCCTCGCTTTCATAGTGAGGTTCACAGCAACTCGGAAATGGCCTATTAAACTTTCTTTCCTTTTCTCTTCAAATCTTCAAAGCCAAAATGCGCCAATTTTTTTGTTTTTCTTTGTTGTTTTTTTTTTTTAAACAGCTATGCAGTTTCCAATCCCTCCTGCGTCGAAACCAGTTGCACCTGTTCCACCGGCATCGCAAGGCGGGAACCAGTTGGCTGGTGACCAATCCGAAACCAAGAAAACAGAGATACCACAAGCGCAAGACGACCAAAGCTTTAAGAGTCAGATAAAATCAGCCGCGGCTGGCCAAGCCATGAAAATGAACATCGTAAACGGAAAGATCGAGCTAACACCAGTTGGAGGATCGAATACTTCCGAAGATAACTCCGGAAAGACTCCGGAAATCTCCAAGGGTTCCGAATCCAGCTCGAAGAATGGCGAACCGGGTAAGAAAGAATGTGACAAGGCGAAAGTGCTCAACAATGTTACCCTTAAAGGTGGAAAGAAAGCAGGAAAATTTAAAAACCACGGTGACGTGAAAGGGATGGATGAGTGCCAGGATATTTGCTGTAAGGATAAAAAGTGTCATGTTGCCTTTATGCTCGGCAAGACATGTTATTCAGTTACGTGCAAAAATAAAGATCTCTGTGAACACACTAAAGCTCCACCTACAGATTATAATCCACAGCTCGCTTACGTGCGGAAAATGGAAGAGTCCACCAAGGAAGGTGAGTGCATTTGGGTTTAAAAGTTGCAATTTAGCTTCACTTTGTTGAAACTAAAATTAAACTTTTTTGAATGATAAAGCTGGAGAATTTCTTTTTCAAACTAAGGCATACGTTTTGTGCAAACGAACGCACTTGCCGGGTAGACTGGTAGGCCCAAGGTGTATTAGTGACCGAAAGATTTACAAAGAGGCCAAGTCTTAAGACCCAAAAGTGGTCCTAATAGGCTAAAATGCACGACAAAAGTCCAACGGCCTAGTTCGTAACCCGAATAGTCGATTTTTCTCGACATCAAACCCTAAAGAAACATTTGCAGCTATAAAAGCCCGCCAGAAAATTTCTAACCCCGCCACCCCAAAAAATAACCTAGCAAAGGCCCCCCCCCCCCCCTCCCAACTTATGTTCCTGAATAACCTTTCCACTCTCAGATTGCTAGGACTCCATTACTATGTAGTTGAGTAGGCAAGCTATCGTGTGGGTGAGCAAAAGAAGCGAAGACGCAAGCAAGCGAACGAGCCTGGGCTTTGGTTCTTGTTGCTTTGCTAGATCGATTATTTTAGCCATCTATTTTTGGTTAGAAGGTGTAACGCGGTAACAATTTTAGTCATTAGTCATGGAGAATTTACTAAAAACCTTTCCTTCTCATTTGCATCACAGAATCTAGCGAAGCCGCTGCCATTCCACCAGAACCGAAAGATCTCAAGTGCAAACACAGCAACATCACTAACAACAAAGATCTTCCGGGAGGAATACACAAGAACAACTTTACAGAAGTCAAGGATGTAGACACCATGGCCAAGTGTATGGACAAATGCTGTGATGCTAAAGGATGCGATATGGCGTATATGGTGCAAAAGAAATGTTATTCTGTTTCCTGTACAACTAAAAATGACTGCACTCCTGTTTCGGTGAAAGTATCTAAGAAAACTCCGCTCATATCAGCGATGGTCATGAAAGCTGAACCAAAAGAAGAGACAGGTATATTGATTCACGAATAAATAAAATAAAAAATATATTGAGCTTTGGTATCACAGTGGCTTTAGTTAGGTGAAATTTCTTTATTACGTATTTTTGTTGCCTTCGTTTTTGTGGTTGTTTTGTTTTAACAGAAGAGACAGTGAATTGAATGTCTTTCTGATGATTGAATGCCGATTTCTCAACACATGTCTTTTCGTTTTCTCAAGTCCTAATTAGCTATTCCAGACGTCTTCAGTATTCGATAAAGAAAACGCTAAGAAATGAGTCTATGCTCCAATAAATTTGGAGAAAAAACCGCACCTAAGAATACCAAGAAATTTTAAAACGTGCAGATGAATAAAAGCTCTTGCAGTGTCAACAATAAATGTAAATTTCAAACATATTTCCTCTCCCCAGACCTTTCCGCGGTCGCAACTTTGCCGGAAGAATCTACGGACTTTGCATCTAAAACCGGAAGTTGTACGGACAGCAGAATTTCCACCGATGTTAAACTCAGACCCGGAAGTAAATCTAGCAACTTCACAGATTTGGGTAAAGCAGATGATATCCACCGATGTATCAGCCGCTGCTGCATTCGCCCCACGTGTGATATCGCTTACTTGCTGAATGATAAGTGTTTTGCAGTTCAGTGTCTTGACGGAGTCTTATGTCAAACAAATACGGAGCCCGCAGTAGCCGGAGCTAATGTACAGCTGGCCTACATGAACAGAGGAGGAAATGGGCGGAGAGAAAAAGGTTTGCTTTGCGTTGTGTTCTTTACTTTAGCTAGAGTACCGTAAATCCATTGTATTGCTCTTTCTTAATATATTAAGAAAGTCTTAATCATTTTCACTCTCCTTTGATAACTTATCAGTCCACCATTGCCATCACTCTCTTGTTACAAGCAAAATCTAGCCGAATTCTGAATCTCTCCAAGCGCAAGGTGGATGTGAAACGTGAACGGGAAGAAATAATAGCAGGGATTTGACCATCTGCAATTAAGGACGGTGCCTAAGGTTACTACGCGTACGTTCTGCACATCTCAAGATACTCGGGTTTCCTATGGGTGGTACCCACTAATACAAGGGTATTTTTGCGCGGTTTAAACTGTGCGGAGAAAGCAGAACTTAGCAAGTGCTCTTGGTATACAAAAAGAAAATTTGGGGTAACCATGCATTTTTCAGAGATAATAAAGCTACGATATGCAAAAAAATGCTATACATTGCTTTGTATTTTACCAATTTTCTTTTTGAATTCCAATCGCCCTTGCTAAAATCTGCTTTTCCCGCATAGTCATAAACCGCCCAAAAACACTTCTGTATTAATAGGCACCGTCCTTAACTATCTTGACCATCTTTACTTGATCATCTTACAATTAGAAAAATCTTATAAATCCGGAACGAGATTCACCAATCCCTCTTAATTAAAATGTATATACCTTAAGGAGGCTCGCAACAGTTTTTCCGAACTTAAATTGGAAGTTTTGAAATCACAATCACGCATAGAAGATAAACTTCGATCTCCTTCATACTACATCATCATTCCAACATATGATCAAAGTTGATTTCTTCATCAGTTTCCAAGCAACAACGGTTACCGTAGCAACGGTAACCCATAGCCTCTCATTTTAATCATTGTCGATTATCTCGAAATCTAGTCAGACTGTTTATGACGAAACAATATTATTTATAGCTTTGGCATTTCTTTTTTTCTAGATTGGATGATTGTCTATATCATTGTAGCCTCTCTCGCATTCGTAGCTGGAATCGGAGGAGTTATTTGGGCTGTGTGCATCTGCACGAAGAGGTGAGACGCAAGTTTATTTGAAAAAGTGTTACATTGTAACACTGACATGGTGTACAATCTATCCATTTACAGTTATTTAATTGCAATTGACATTTCCATAGCTTAACCTAGCAAAATCAAAGATATCACGCCAACTATAAAAAATATCTCAATATGTTGAAAAAATATGTAGGATAAGGGAGGAGGAGGATAATAATGACGATGATGATGATGATGATGATGATGATGATGATGATGCAAGAAAGTTTATTTCGTGTATTTACATTGATCGTAGGCAAAAAATACGTAAACAAAGACGAATGTTGGACGATGAAGAAGACGACGAAATGTTACCGAAACGTAAGTATTCAATCATCACATTGCTATCATTTTGCAAGTAATTATTAGTAGCATTTAGACTTGGAGATGCAAGGCCTCGAAAAGGCATTTCTTCGCAAAACGTTTTAGCACTAAATCAAGACAATTACCCAGTTAAGACATCGGTGTGAAGGTTTTATGTTTTCTGGTTGTTGTACTTGCGTTATGTTTACTGCTGAAACTTGACTTTTCTCCATCAACACATTTACAGACGAAAATACCAAATTGCGTTGGAGGCTTTTAATAATAACCGTCTGTGTGTGATTTAGCTTTTCTTGTTTAAATAGTTTGGATGCTCGATTGATTAATAGAATGTTTTTATCGAGTGATTGATTATTTCTTTGCATTGATTTCTTGATCGACGTATTGATCAACACTGACAAAAAAATCGATCGACTTTCTTGTTTGATTGATTGATTGATTGATTGATTGACTCACTGACTGACTGACTGAACGACTGTCTGATGGATATGATTAATTGATTGATCGATCGATTGATCGATCAATCGATCGATCGATTGATTGATTGATTGATTGATTTGATTGACGGATTGACCAATCGATTACCTGATTGACGATATTTGTTGTTTGTATTTCTCACCAGCTACACAAACAAGATACAGAACACCAATGCCAAGATACTAAAAGAGGTACAACGGTTACAATACCAAAATGGACTGCGCAACTATTAGGCACGGAAACTTGTATATAAAAAAAAGAATTCCGCTTTGACTTAAAAGGCGACCGCATTGGAGATAAGAAGCCAAAAATACTTCCATGCTTTCACAACCTAGACAGTGAAGATTGAGAGTGACATCTATGGAGTGTTAAAGAGAAAATAAAAAGAGAAAATATCACGTGAACAACGATAAAGACATTCTTCACTCTCGTGACTTGTCTGATGACAAGAGTCTGTGTTACCCGTTGACCAGCGGTCATTCGCAGATCGCTGGTCAAGAAGAAGGTAGCTTCTAGGCAAGTGATGTTCTTATTTCTACCACTATCACTAGTGAATCTCTGCACTCCGTGGGGTTTTTTTTATTATTATTATTATTCAATTCTATTTTTTGGTGATGTTGCCTTAATATTCCTTCACTCGCTTTGAATAAAAACAAAGATGGTGTCCTGCTCTAGGAGCAGCCGTTCATGGTCGCCCCAGGCACGTACTCACTACCAGGATGTTTGTAGAGCAAGTCTTGTGTTTCTAATTTTGAAACCAAAAATGGGATTGCTAATCAGAAAGAAACATTCTGACACCAATTGAAAAACATTTTAACTTCGATTCTGTTACTGAACGTGCTCAGTAATGCGGGTGGGTTGTTGAATCCATAGTTTCCTGCTTTTAATAGCTAACTTTATTTTATTTAAGTTGTAGGAAGATATATATTTTGTATTCACTCACTTCAACATATTTGCCACTAAATAACGACCACCTTCCTTAATGGGTTTCAATTACGCGTGTGTTTTCCTGTCTTTGTTAACCCTTGGAAGCGAAATGTGTTCAGTAGGGTGCTGTGAGCTAACAATTTAATTTTCCCCTTCATATTAAATCGTTCTGAAATCTAACTGGTCGATGAAAATTTGAGTTGAAACTGTTAAAATATTTGGTAAAGAACCTGTTTTGTAACATGAAATTGCTCTTACATTACCGGGACGAAAATATTACAGTTTTTCTCCTATGAAGAACAAGCCTTAATCAATTTTTAGCGACGTCTTTAAAATACACGGGAAGAACTTGCAAAAATTGGCCAACTTTTTCAAGTTGAAATCCACCTTTATCCTAGCCATCCGCAGCCAAACATAACTAAAAGTAGTTTCTGTGTACTAGTAGGGTTATTTTTAACAAAACTCAATCATTATTTTAACGATTCCATTGAAACAAATATGTTTTTTGGCTATCCATATCGACACTTAAAATAAATGACACTGCCCTGGGAGACGGTGTTCAATCTTCACTTTCTGGCAGCTAACTGCGTCTCCTACAAACTTTGTAATATTTTGATTGCCGTGTCATAGTGGAAGTGATAAAAAAAAAAAAGATTAAGGATAATTCTAAAAGTTTTCACACTGAAACTATTAACAGATGACAATGGTAGAGTGCGTTTTCTGTAAGGGAAAATTACTCCCAGGGGTTGGGCCTGGGGATGACTCCATTCAGCGGGCTGTACGGGGAGGTTTCACCCGAAATATGTACACTTAGTGTCTAGCTTGCGAAAGTGTATAAACGAAGTGAAAGGTAAGAGAAAATGAGCAGAAATTTGCTGGCAGAAATTCCAACCAAAATTAGTATGAATAATCCTACAGTGCCATTAACGTGGGCTCATATTCTCTTGTCTTGGCATTTCTTTGAGGTATACGAAGATTTTTTTCTACAATTGGGGAAGGGGCATCATTTCGATGAAAGTTGGTATGTGCAAGATTTAGTAAGTGCACTTCTGGGTGAAACCTTAGCGTATAAGTCACTACCGAGTACCCCCCTTTCCTTCCAGGAGAATTAATTACTTCACAAACGTAGGGTCTTAATGTAACCTATGCTATGCCAATAAAGATTTTTATTTTATAAATTACAAGTGTTGTTATGATTTGGACCAGACACAGCTTACTTTTTGTACCTGAAGTCTACTAAACCTCAATATGGGACAATTTTATTGGCCGATTTTGCACGATTTTTGTGTTTTTCAAAATCTGTAAGTACTAAAGGCACTAATTAAGATACTTCCTCAAAGGCACACCATGTTCGCACCTTTGGCGCTCAAGTCGGAATTCCCCCCTTATAACCTCTCAATCCAGTACTTTAAAATGCTACCGAAAACCTTGATATCGCCGATATCATTCCATAGAACTAGCAAAGGGTGCCTTAAGAGAAAAAAACCGTATTTATTAAAAAAAATTAATTCAACGTAGAATCCAGCGCATTATCTCCAATGGTACATTCCGCACAAAAACGACTTCTGCTCCATTACGTCGAGAATTATCTAGACTGAAAGACACAGCCACAACCGTTAACTCCTTTGTATCAACTGACACCGTGCCAAATAGTTTTCATACCTTGCCCGGATTGTTCAATGAGGCAGTTAAACTTTAAAGTCTAAAAAAGAAAGACTTTCCTTCCTTCAGTTGCATTGCCCGTAAGGTTTGAATGAAGGCATAAAAAAACGGAGACAGCAGTTGTCAAACTCTCTCGCAACATGAACTCTAATTTTGAGAAAAAGCGGTTGAAAACTAGCTGAATGGGTACTGTGATTTCGAGCTTATTGAGAGTACGAATTCCCTGTTCATCTCAACGCCATGCTTGTGTGTAAGAACTCTACTCTGTATTTTTATTTGCTTGCGTGTTCTTAAAACATCCGCATAATTGCCTCCGCAGGGTTTTGGCCCAGAGGCAAGAACGCGAGGAGGCATAATAGCAGCCCGCGCGTATTTAGGAAGATTCTGAATTAATGAAATCTGATATAGTTTTTGGTTTGGTAGTGCAGAAGATATCTCGATTTGAAGAAACTAGGCGCGCAAGGAAGATTTGTATTGCAAACCGAAATATATTGTTTTTTAAACAAATATATTTCAGTTATTCTAGCCTTTGTTGTTTATTCTATCAAGCTCGTCACCTCCGCCATTGGGATCAGTCTGCCGTCAGTATTTTGTATGTTATTGCACAGCTAAAAGGCCAAAATTCGGGATGACTGGAGATTGGAGAGCTTTCGAACCGCGATGCTCGATGGGCATGCAAAACCTCACGTGCTGTTTTCTTTACGGAAATGTCACGCCAGATTCACGTCCCCGATAGGGAGGGGAGGGGAGAATGGGGGAAGGAGGGGGGTAGTCAGCACCGCTGTGTGCTCGAAATTGTCCACGCTGAAATATATGACTTTCAACCCCACAATCCTTATTCTCAGTCTCTGTTTTACTTATTTATTTATTTATTTATTTAGCCTAGCTCAGATTTGTTGAACATTCCAGTCGCTGACCCAAGATCCCAATTTATTATTATTATTATTATTATTATTATTATTATTATTATTATTATTATTATTATTATTATTATTATTATTATTATTATTATTATTATTATTTTTTTTTTTTTTTTCTTTTTTTTTTTTTTTTTTTTTAGCTGTACGGAGTTAGCTTCTGGATAAAGAACGGCTCAAGATTAAATATCTTGCGAATTCTTCCGAAACGTAACTTAATAAATATCAAACAAATCCTTATATTTTCGCCGTAAACGTTATTACGCAATTCACATCCTTCAGGGGCACCCAACGACAGTTTTATCTCAGATCCTTTATAACGGTATTGGCTGAGGTCACACTAGAGGCTTTACCATGGTAAAAATTGCTTTACCAAGGTAAATTGCGCAACCACCTATTTACCTTAGTAAAGCTGTCAAAAAAGATTTGACGCTTTCCATGTGCACTTTTTCGCATGACCAGTAAACTTATACGTGACGAGTACACTAAATGTTGACATGTCGCGTGAGTTCATATCGGCTGTAAGTTACTTAACTGTGACTTGGCGTGTAATAAAATTATGGATCAACAAGAGAGAGTTGTATTTTCAATTGTTCCCATTTTGCTTTTAATTCTGCTGCTTAGACGAGCACGTAGAATTCGCTTCCTTCTTACATACAACTATTTAGATCTTGGGACCAAAGAAAGTGCAGCGGTTTCGTTAATTAACCGTAGACGGCAAAGAAACAGACAAAGAAGAGCGCGTAGGCAAGCCTGGGTTTACCCTCGACCACAGGGATGGTTTGAGGAAATGTATGATAACCGGCTCCTTCGAGCCCTTTGGAAAGACCATTTCAGGGTAACACGGGAGACATTCGACTTCATTTGCCAGCTTGTTGAAAGGGACTTACAGAAAGAAGACACGCGTCTAAGAAAAGCTATTCCTGTCCATAAAAGAGTTGCAATAGCTCTTTGGCGATATGGATGTGGAAACTCGTACCGGACGACTGGGATTACCTTTGGGATAGGAAAATCGACGGTTATAAAGATATGTGACGAATTTACGCGTGCATTGATTCAGAAGAAAGACGATTTTATTAAATTTCCATCAGGTGAAGAGGAGTTGAACTTAGCAATTAGAAGAATGAAAAGTATTGCTGGTTTACCAAATGTTGTTGGTGCTTTAGACGGCTCACATGTGGAAATCAAAGCTCCAACAACTTGTCACGAGGACTATTTTAATAGAAAACAGAAGTATTCTATAAACCTCCAAGGTACGGTGGATGGAACTGGTATGTTTATTGACGTTAGCACTGGTTGGCCAGGCAGCATGCATGATGCTAGAGTATTGAGATTAAGCTCCCTCTATAGAAAGGCAACAAATAACGAAATATTAACCGAGCCGGAAAAAAGTATCGAAGGTGTTCCAGTAAGACCCCTTATTCTTGGTGATTCAGCTTATCTATTATTGCCCTGGCTCATTGGCCCATACCCTCAATCTGCTACCATGACACGTGATCAGTCTCGATTTAATAAAGCAATGAATAAGAGCCGTGTAGTGGTGGAACGAGCTTTTGGCAAACTAAAGTGCAGATGGAGGTGCCTACTGAAGGTCCTTGAGGAAAGTACAAGGAAAGTCCCGCATACTATACTAGCTTGCTGCATCTTACATAACATTTGTGCGTTAAGATCTGATGAATTCGATGATGATTTGGACAGCAATGATGATGATGATGATGACGATGACGATGATGATGGTGGTGCTCATCCCCCCAATGCCCAAGGCAGACTTGCTCGCCAAGCCCTCACGGACTTTTTAGCTAACAATTGAATAGAATGCGAAATATCAGTATAGAACATATTTATTTCCAGTAAGATATCGGAGTGGATTATAGCTCCACTAAAACAAAACGTTATCAAGCTGTGTATGAATATACCAATTATATCGCTCATATATATCTATATATATATATATATATATTCAGATTATATCAGTTCTTTTGCGACTTGGCATGCACATAAGTTTCTTTGATACATGCGTGTATGCCCAAACGTGTTTAAAAAAATTAGATATAAAAAGGATTAAACGCCTAACTGTAAAAAATACTAACACCACCGTCCAGTTCAAATTGAATTCCGGCTAAATATCATAACTGTATTTGGCATTTAAACTGCAGCGAATTCAGAAAAAAATGAAAAAGCTAGGTCAGGTTTTGGAGGAATTTCCCGCCTTGAGGACCTCGCCTAATTCCCTAATTGCACTAATCATTAAATTGTGAGTCTGCTCATCTGATTTCTTCAAATATGAGAATAGCTGATCTCGTTCTTCTTCCCTCCTCTTAGCATTCTCAGTCTGCACTTTTAAAAATTCCAAGTAGGCATCTTCTTCCTCATCAGCGATGTGCTTGCGTTGTTTGGGTTTCTTTCCTTTTTTGCCTTTTGCGGGTGTTGGTGGTGGCGGGGAGGGTGATTTGGACGATGACGCCTTACTGGATAAGGAATTGCGAGGGCGCTTTGTTCTGCTTGGTGTTGACTGTGGAGGAGTTGTTGCGTCCTCTTCATCCAGAGCCCGCTTGCTATTCTGAGTCAAGCAAGCGGAAAGGGGTGCGTCGAAGATTGAGTCGTCGTCATCACTTTGACTGGTCTGTAGACTTCGGTCACTTGACGGACTCTGTGTGTACAGTTCACTCGAGATGGTACTGGTGTCATCTGCATCAATAGGTTGATCATTGGTGCCCGCCTCTACTACATACTTGTTTGTCACTATGTCCCGAGTACCCCATATCTCATCTAAATCCGCAAACTCCGGGAATCCTTTGATTTCTTCGCTTCCTTCCCCGGTAGCCTTACTTTTGTCTTTAACGTTTTTATACTTTTTATTAAGGTTTGTAATTTTGTCACGACATTGCTTTGCATCCTTCTTCCCTGCAAAGGAATTCATTTCAGTGCTTTCACTGTTCACGCGTTCTGCGATTTTCTCCCACATAACATCTTGGCTTCTTCCGCGATCTTTGCGCTCGTATTCCTGGCGGTATACTGTAATCAGGATTTTAACTTCTCCCTCACTCCAACGTGTTCTTTTGCTTTGGTGCGTGGATGTTGTAGTTTTGCGTGACAACTCTGTTTGACCTGGCGGCGGCTCAGGGGCTGAGCTTGTTTGGGATGAAAAAGCCTGTTGGTTCGCACCGCCAAGCAATTCTTGGTAGTAAAACCTCCCAGGGATTGTATCCCGATACACATCAAAAAGTATTGGACCTTGTGGAGGTGGGATCGGCGAATCATCAGGCGGAGGGATAACAAATGGAAAGGAACTGCTCAGGGCACGAGACGCTGGCGTTCTACGAAAACAGAGCCAAAAAACAAATCATTAAAATGTAATATTCTACAATACGATTTTCGTAGCTTGCACTAAAGTAATTCACATGTCCATTTTCCCTCTACTTCCCTTGCTAGACGTTCGTAAAGGTTTTTGGCGGGCTTTTTACTATTTATTTGCTAAAGACTACATTTACGAAATGGGTTTATCTTTGATCTTTCTGGAGCGCATGTTTAGGTCACTTCGAAAAGGAAATAAATTTTTGCTTCTAATATTGCTTGTCAGGGTTTGGAATAGAAAAGCAAAACAAAATAGATCGACTGTTGTACCATGCAAGGAACATCCCGCGCTAAATTTACAAAAAGAAAACCTTCAACCCACGAAGCCTAGAGACTATTTTGAAGAGAATTTTCATGTGTACTGAATGGCCAAGAATAAAATAAATCCGCACTTACCTAAAACTTGAGAAGGACGAAGAATTAGCGCTGTTGAAATCCATGTTCGTTCAAACACACGCGCCAATGAGCGGGAAAATAAATTTCATGTTTATAAAATATGAATCCACAAATGTATTGTAATTACTGCGTTTGTCCAAAAAGATGACAAACTGTCAACAAAATAAGCATGGTTTAGATAGACAAGAGATGTACCCACCTTTTTTTTTTGGTAACTAGATTCTTATCTAGGGTCAAGTCAACTTTGTTCTTGCCGCTGTTGTCAGGGCAACTTACCAGCATTAGGTTTACCATGGTAAACTGAAAATTGGGGGTCACACTTGCGGTGCTGTTAACCATGGTAAACTTGAGTTTACCATGGTTAACTTTCTCCAGTGTGACCTCAACCATTATAGGCTATCTAGGGGTATCGAGTGGTCTTTGCGAGCATTTGCGAGCACGCGAGCAGTGATTTTATTTTTGCGAGCACGAGCAGTTGTTAAATTTTTCTTGCGAGCAGCGAACACTTTAGAAAAATACAGATGGTGAGCAGCGAGCACTCCTAAGTTCTCCGCTAGCCGGAATCTCTCTTTTATTAATAGGATACGTTGTTTTGCGCCAAGTAATAGCTGATAATGTGGCTGACACCTCCAAAACAGAACAATAGTTACAGGCTGAACTGTTGAAGAATGACGGAAGCCAGAGGTAAGGATGCTTCAATCTTTTTGTTTTAACCACGTCATAACTGATTTATCGTTTATATATGTATAAAAAAAACTACAAAGCTAAGCAGGATTAACGAAATTCCGAGCAATTGAGAACATGTTAACGAAAACGCGAGCATGCGAGCAGTTGCAAAAATTTTGCAAGCACGAGCAAGCGAGCACCCGTGTAATTTTTGCGAGCAATTCGAGCAAAGGTCAAATTTTGGGAGCACTGTTAAATTGAATGGGACCATTCGATACCCCTCTATCTGGAGTGCCGTTAAAGCTCTGTAGGCTCATTTTAGGCCGCCCTATAATATTTTTATCTGTTCGGTCATTCTAGAGCAACCTGAGTCTTTTCCAAATTACTAGGGCATCTTTGTCCATTTCCTGAAAACCTTAGGTCTTATTTCCTTTCCGAAAATCTTAACTGACCTTTTTCCGGTACCCGAAACGACATTTATATCAATCCGAAAACACTAGGCCTTAAATTTTTCATATCACGAAAGTTCGAGGTGAAAATTCCCTTCAGAAAATTATAGGGGATGAAGGGCCTTCCGAAATTTATTAATTTAGCGAAACGATCTGTTGGGTGCCCCTGATCCTTGTAACACAACAACGCCGATATATCGGAAACGTTCTCTTATGTTGGGCCATCTGTGATCGTTCATATAATTCACATGACTGACATATCATATCTCTTCAGTTACAACTTCCTGTCATATGACAATCATATGACCTGAAAACAATGGAAACTTTCATGACTCATTTCCTCGGGAAAAACCCCATTGCTTTCCGAGAATCACGCAATTTTTCCAGCTGAACGTCACCACTCTTTTCTAAAGGTGCAGAAACCGAGAATGTCATAATTTTGTTGGTAAATTAAAGTAGTCTTCAACGGATTTACCAGCTCTGGAGTTGTGTTCTCACAGGTCTGGGATGAAATAAGCGGTAGCCGGCTCACCGAAGCAAGTTTTAACATCACAGTAAGGTTAGTCTGTCCTTGCGTACGAGAAAATGTCGGCATGTTTTCCCTTTATAACACTTCTGGTTCAAATAAGAAGGCTTGTTGAGGGAAAATATTTAAGAAACGAAGCTTGCCTGTGTGTAGAGTAGCATTTAGGTTTAAGCTTCCAACGTCAGAGGCTTTAAAGTTTATAGTTGAGTTGCTTTTGCTTTTGGCATCACATACCTTACACCGTGGATGTAGTATTTCGTTGTCAGCTTTACTTACTTAAATTAAGTTTTAAACTTGCAAACTTTCTCCTGTGTATAAGCCATATTCGTCAATTCGTAGTTTATTTCTTTCTTTCCGAAATCACTGAATTACAATTTGTTTTTGATTTCTTAAAATGTACAAATTAACGAGTCGTATTGTGCGTGGAGTCTTGCCAAGTGCCATTGCGAAATCGTGCTCTTCGAAACAAGTCAAGTGAGGATGTCAGTTTTAACAATCTTTAGTGTCTTGGCATACCCTGCGAGCAGAGTCTCTTCGATCTTCCTAGATCACTGATCTAGGAAGATCGAAGAGACTCTGCTCGCAGGGTAGTTTTGGCATTGACGAAGTGAAAATTAGTGGAGTGGATCTAATTTATTGAAACAGTATAGTAGAAAATGGATAACAAAAGAACCTATGCGAAGTATTATCGACAGAAATTGCGTGACTGTGCGGAAAACGGATACGAATTAAACTTCACCTCACGCTATCAGAAAAGAGATATTTTTAAGCGTTTTGGATGACAAAAATTTTCAATTATAACAGATATTGAAATTCTTTGCTATCATTTAAAATAAAACAGATTAAACTGAGCGATCACAGTTTCTTGTGCCTTCAAAGTAATTTTGACAAACAGCAAAAGGTCAAAACCTTTCGTTCTTTGTCTTCTAACTAAACTTTCCAATTTTTTGACTAAAAAGGATTTTAAATGATATGAAGCAAAGCCATTTTAATTTAGACGGATGAGTTTTGATATAGTTGAATTCCCCCTTACAAACATCGCTTACATGTAGTTATTTGTATCGCATCACTTCTCCCGCTGTACTTAATTTGGCCCAACATGTCATAACATCATCCCATACCTCATAAATGCAACAAACGCCTCCTTTTACATTACCCAGCCGTTGCTCTGTCATGATAAATTCTCGCCAATATAATACGACCACTCGAATCGACTCATCAGTTAAAGATGGCAAAAGCAAATTACAATAATGAACAACAAGATGCCTGCTACACTGGCATTACGCGTGATGCTTGGGCTGATTCATTTATTCCAACTGTATGCTTCGCCGATTGATAAATCTATCCTTGCTAATAGAATAGTTTGAGTCAAGACGATCGCGTTACGTTGTTTACCTTGTGTTACGCGACTCAGACTTTCACAGGAAATGTGTGGAATTCCATTACGATAACGTAAGCTTCTCAATGACCTCTTTTCAGTCTCGCGTCGTGGTCTAAGACTGTCAAACAAAGCACGATTCCTTCGCCATGAACTCACCAATTTCCACCGTTTTAAATGTCGAGTGCTTCTTAGAAGTTATTCTTTCGATTTGCCGCTTCAAAATGGTGAAATTTCCGTTTGAAAACGGCACACTTGAGTCCAGAACATGTTATAAACAATATGGCGCGACAATTTAATGCACTTTTAATTAAGAAATCAAATGATGCGTTGACGTCACACAGGTAAGGGTGAGTGGGTCCCCTCCCTCGCGATATAAGCGACAAGAATGGATTTTGACTGGCCTGCTGTTGTTGAAGACAAT